>NC_092736.1:31032834-31182834 GCF_047496885.1 Scyliorhinus torazame | reverse complement strand
GGATGAGGAGGAGGAAGAGGAGGAGGGGGAGGAGGAAGAGGAGGAGCAGGACAAGGTTGAGGAGGAGGTAGAGGAGGAAGAGGAGGAGAAGGAGTTGAAGGAGGAAGAGGAGGAGGAGGAGGAACAGGAGGAGGAGGAGGTAGAGGGGGAGGAGGAGGAAAAAAAGGAAGAGGAGGAGGAGGAAGAGGAAGAGGAGGAGGAGGAAGAGGAGGAGGAGGAAGAGGAGGAGTAGGAAGAGGAGGACGTGGAGGAAGAGGAGTAGGAGGAAGAGGGGGAGGAGAAGGAAGAGGAGGAGGAGGAAGATAAGGAAGAGGAGGAGGAGGAAGAGGAAGAGGAGGAGGAGGAAGAGGAGGAGGAGGAAGAGGAGGAGGAGGAAGAGGAGGACTAGGACGAGGAGGAAGAGGAGGATGATGAGAAGGAGGAGGAGGAAGAGGAGGAGGAAGAGAATCAGCAGGAGTAGGGAGAGGAGGAGGAGGAAGGGGAGGAGGAACAGCAGGAGGAGGGAGAGGAGGAGGAGGAGGAAGATGAGGAGGAGGAGGAGGAGGGAGAGGAAGAGGAGGAGGAGGAGGAGGAAAAAGAGGAAGAGCAGGAAGTGGAGAAGGAGGAGGAGGAGGAAGAGGAGGAGGAGGAAGAGGAGGAGGAGGAGAAACAGCAGGAGGAGGGAGAGGAGGAGGAGCAAGAGGAGGAGGAACAGCAGGAGGAGGGAGAGGAGGAGGAGGAGGAGGAGGAAGATGAGGAGGAGGAGGAGGAACAGCAGGAGGAGGTAGAGGAGGAGGAAGAGGAGGAGGAGGGGAGGAGGAGGCAGAAGAGGAGGAAGTGGAAGAGGAGGAGGAAGAGGAGAAGGAGGAAGAAGAGGAGGAGGAGGACGATAAGGAAGAGGAGGAGGAGGAAGAGGATGATGAGGAGGAAGAGGAAGAGGGGGAGGAGGAAGAGGAGGAGGAGGACAAGGTTGAGGAGGAGGAGGAAAAGGAGGAAGAGGAGGAAGAGGAGAAGGAGGAGGAAGAGGAGGAGAAGGAGGAGGAAGAGGAGGAGGAGGAAGATAACGAAGAGTAGGAGGAGGAAGAGGAGGAGGAAGAGGATGAGGAGGAGGAAGAGGAGGAGGGGAGGAGGAAGAGGAGGAGCAGGACAAGGTTGAGGAGGAGGAAGAGGAGGAAGAGGAGGAGGAGGAGGTAGAGGGGGAGGAGGAGGAAGTGGAGGAAGATAAGGAAGAGGAGGAGGAGGAAGAGGAAGAGGAAGAGGAGGAGGAGGAAGAGGAGGAAGTGGAGGAAGAGGAGTAGGAGGAAGAGGAGGAGGAGAAGGAAGAGGAGGAGGAGGAAGATAAGGAAGAGGAGGAGGAGGATGAGGAAGAGGAGGAGGAGGAAGAGGAGGACTAGGGCGAGGAGGAACAGGATGAAGAGGAGGAAGAGGAGGGGAGGAGGAGGCAGAAGAGGAGGAAGTGGAAGAGGAGGAGGAAGAGGAGGAGGAGGAAGTGGAGGGGAATGAGGAGGAAGAGGAGGAGGAAGAGGAGGAGGAAGAGGAGGAGGAGGAAGAGGAGTAGGAGGAAGAGGAAGAGGAGGAGAAGGAGAAGGAAGAGGAAGAGGAGGAAGAGGAGGAGGAAGAGGAGGAGGAGGAAAAGGAGGAAGAGCAGGAAGAGGAGAAGGAGGAGGAGGAAGAGGAAGAGGAGGAGGAGGAGGAAGATGCGGAGGAGGAGGAACAGCAGGAGGAGATAGAGGAGGAAGAGGAGGAGGAGGGAGAGGAGGAGGAGGAGGAAAAGGAGGAGCAGGAGGAGCAGGAGGAAGAGGAGGAGGAGGAGGAAGAGGAATCGGAGGAGGAGGAGGAACAGGAGGAAGAGGAGGGGAGAAGGAGGCAGAATAGGAGGAAGTGGAAGAGGAGGAGGAAGAGGAGAACGAGGAGGAAGAGGAGGATAAAAAGGAGGAAGAGGAGGAGGAAGATAAGGAAGAGTAGGAGGAGGAAGAGGAGGAGGAAGAGGATGAGGAGGAGGAAGAGGAGGAGGGGGAGGAGGAAGAGGAGGAGCAGGACAAGGTTGAGGAGGAGGTAGAGGAGGAAGAGGAGGAGAAGGAGTTGAAGGAGGAAGAGGAGGAGGAGGAGGAACAGGAGGAGGAGGAGGTAGAGGGGGAGGAGGAGGAAGAAAAGGAAGAGGAGGAGGAGGAAGAGGAAGAGGAGGAGGAGGAAGAGGAGGAGGAGGAAGATGAGGATTAGGAAGAGGAGGAAGTGGAGGAAGAGGAGTAGGAGGAAGAGGGGGAGGAGAAGGAAGAGGAGGAGGAGGAAGATAAGGAAGAGGAGGAGGAGGAAGAGGAAGAGGAGGAGGAGGAAGAGGAGGAGGAGGAGTTGAAGGAGGAAGAGGAGGAGGAGGAGGAACAGGAGGAGCAGGAGGTAGAGGGGGAGGAGGAGGAAGAAAAGGAAGAGGAGGAGGAGGAAGAGGAAGAGGAGGAGGAGGAAGAGGAGGAGGAGGAAGAGGAGGAGTAGGAAGAGGAGGAAGTGGAGGAAGAGGAGTAGGAGGAAGAGGGGGAGGAGAAGGAAGAGAAGGAGGAGGAAGATAAGGAAGAGGAGGAGGAGGAAGAGGAAGAGGAGGAGGAGGAAGAGGAGGAGGAGGAAGAGGAGGACTAGGACGAGGAGGAAGAGGAGGATGATGAGAAGGAGGAGGAGGAGGAGGAGGAAGAGGAGGAGGAAGAGAATCAGCAGGAGTAGGGAGAGGAGGAGGAGGAAGAGGAGGAGGAACAGCAGGAGGAGGGAGAGGAGGAGGAGGAGGAAGATGAGGAGGAGGAGGAGGAGGGAGAGGAAGAGGAGGAGGAGGAGGAGGAAAAAGAGGAAGAGCAGGAAGTGGAGAAGGAGGAGGAGGAGGAAGAGGAGGAGGAGGAAGAGGAGGAGGAGGAGAAACAGCAGGAGGAGGGAGAGGAGGAGGAGCAAGAGGAGGAGGAACAGCAGGAGGAGGGAGAGGAGGAGGAGGAGGAGGAGGAAGATGAGGAGGAGGAGGAGGAACAGCAGGAGGAGGTAGAGGAGGAGGAAGAGGAGGAGGAGGGGAGGAGGAGGCAGAAGAGGAGGAAGTGGAAGAGGAGGAGGAAGAGGAGGAGGAAGAGGAGAAGGAGGAAGAAGAGGAGGAGGAGGACGATAAGGAAGAGGAGGAGGAGGAAGAGGATGATGAGGAGGAAGAGGAAGAGGGGGAGGAGGAAGAGGAGGAGGAGGACAAGGTTGAGGAGGAGGAGGAAAAGGAGGAAGAGGAGGAAGAGGAGAAGGAGGAGGAGGAGAAAGATGAGGAGGAGGAAGAGGAGGAGAAGGAGGAGGAGGAGAAAGATGAGGAGGAGGAAGAGGAGGAGAAGGAGTTGGAGGAGGAAGAGGAGGAGGAAGAGGAGGAGGATGCAGAAGAGGAGGAGGAGGAAGAGGAGGAGGAGTAGGAAGAGGAGGAGGAGGAAGAGGAGGAGGAGGAGTCAGAAGAGGAGGAAGTGGAGGAAGAGGAGGAAGAGCAGTAGGAGGAAGAGGAGGGGAGGAGGATGAGGAAGAGGAGGAGAAGGAGGAGGAAGAGGAGGAGGATGAAGAGGAGGAGGAGGAAGAGGAAGAGGAGGAGGAGGAGGAGAAAGAGGAGGAGGAGGACAAGGTTGAGGTGGAGGAGGAGGAAGATAAGGAAGAGGAGGAGGAGGAAGAGCAAGAGGAGGAGGAGGAGGAAGAAGAGGAGGAAGTGAAGGAGTAGGAAGAGGAGGATGAGGAAGAGGAGGGGGAGGAGGAGGATGAGGAAGAGGAGGAGAAGGAGGAGGAAGAGGAGGAGGAGGAAGAGGAGGAGGAGTAGGAGGAAGAGGAGTAGGAGGAAGAGGAGGCGAGGAGGAGGAGAAGAGGAGGAGGAGGCAGAAGAGGAGGAAGTGAAGGAGGAGGAGGAAGAGGAGGAGGAGGAAGAGGAGGGGGAGGAGGAGGATGAGGAAGAGGAGGAGAAGGAGGAGGAAGAGGAGGAGGAGGAAGAGGAAGAGCAGGAAGAGTAGAAGGAAGAGGGGAGGAAGAGGAGGAGGGGGAGGAAGAGGAGGAGGTGGAGGAAGAGGAGGAGGAGGAGAAACAGCAGGAGGAGGGAGAGGAGGAGGAGGAAGAGGAGGAGGAACAGCAGGAGGAGGGAGAGGAGGAGGAGGAGGAGGACGATGAGGAGGAACAGCAGGAGGAGGTAGAGGAGGAGGGGGTGGAAGAGGGGGAGGAGGAGGAGGAACAGGATGAAGAGGAGGAAGAGGAGGGGAGGAGGAGGCAGAAGAGGAGGAAATGGAAGAGGAGGAGGAAGAGGAGGAGGAGGAAGAGGAGGAAGAGGAGGAAGAGGAGGAGAGGAGGAGGAAGGGGAGGAGGAGGACAAGGTTGAGGAGGAGGAGGAGGAAGATAAGGAAGAGGAGGAGGAGGAGCAGGAGGAAGAGGAGGAGGAGGAGGAGGAAGAAGAGTAGGAGGAACAGGAGGGGAGGAGGATGGATGAGGAGAAGGGGAAGGAAGAGGAGGAGGAGGAAGAGGAGGAGGAGGAGGAGGAGGAAGAGGAGGAAGAAGAGAATGAGGAGGAGGAGTAGGAAGAGGAGGAGGAAGAGAAACAGCAGGAGGAGGGAGAGGAGGAGGAGGAACAGCAGGAGGAGGGAGAGGAGGAGGAGGAGGAGGAAGATGAGGAGGAGGAGGAACAGCAGGAGGAGGTAGAGGAGGAAGAAGAGGAGGAGGGAGAGGACGAGGAGGAGGAGGAGGAGGAAAAGGAGGAAGAGCAGGAAGTGGAAAAGGAGGAGGAGGAGGAAGAGGAAGAGGAGGAGGAGGGGAAACAGCAGGAGGAGGGAGAGGAGGAGGAGGAGGAAAAGGAGGAAGATGAGGAGGAGGAACAGCAGGAGGAGGTAGAGGAGGAGGAGAAAGAGGAGGAGGAGGGGAGGAGGAGGCAGAAGAGGAGGAAGTGGAAGAGGAGGAGGAGGAGGAGAAAGAGGAAGAGGAGGAGGAGGAATAGGAGGAGGAAGATAAGGAAGAGGAGGAGGAGGAAGAGGAAGGGGAGGAGGAGGAGGAAGAAGAGGAGGAAGTGAAGGAGGAGGAAGAGGAGGAGGAGGAAGAGGAGGGGAGGAGGAGGAGGATGAGGAAGAGGAGGAGAAGGAGGAGGAAGAGGAGGAGGAGGAAGAGGAGGAGGAGGAAGAGGACCAGGAGGAGGAGGATAAAAAGGAGGAAGAGCAGGAAGAGGAGAAGGAGGAGGAGGAGGAAGAGGAGGAGAAGGAGGAGGAAGAGGAGGAGGAGGAGAAAGAGGAAGAGGAGGAGGAGGAAGAGGTGGAGGAAGATAAGGAAGAGGAGGAGGAGGAAGAGGAAGAGGAGGAGGAGGAGGAAGAAGAGGAGGAAGTGAAGGAGGAGGAAGAGGAGGAGGAGGAAGAGGAGGGGAGGAGGAGGATGAGGAAGAGGAGGAGAAGGAGGAGGAAGAGGGGTAGGAGGAAGAGGAGGGGAGGAGGATGATGAGGAACAGGAGGAGAAGGAGAAGGAAGAGGAGGAGGAGGAAGAGGAGAAGGAGGAGGAGGAGGAAGAGGAAGAGGAGGAGGAGGAGGAAAAGGAGGAAGAGCAGGAAGAGGATAAGGAGGAGGAGGAGGAAGAGGAAGAGGAGGAGGTGGAGGAGGAAGAGGAGGAGGAGGAGGAGAAACAGCAGGAGGAGGGAGAGGAGTCGGAGGAAGAGGAGGAACAGCATGAGGAGGGAGAGGATGAGGAGGAGGAAGATGAGGAGGAGGAGGAGGAGGAACAGCAGCATGAGGTAGAGGAGGAGGAGGAGGGAGAGGAGGAGGAGGAGGATGGAAAGGAGTAGCTGGAGGAAGAGGGGGAGGAGGAAGAGGAAGAACAGGAGGAGGCGGAACAGGATGAAGAGGAGGAAGAGGAGGGGAGGAGGAGGCAGAAGAGGAGGAAGTGGAAGAGGAGGAGGAGGAAGAGGAGGAAGAGGAGGAGAAGGAGGATGAAGAGGAGGAGGAGGAAGATAAGGAAGAGTAGGAGGAGGACAAGGTTGAGGAGGAGGAGGAAAAGGAGGAAGAGGTGAAGGAGGAGGAGGAGGAAGAGGAGGAGAAGGAGGAGGAAGAGGAAGAGGAGGAGAAAGAAGAGGGCAAGGTTGAGGAGGCGGAGGAGGATGATAAGGAAGAGGTGGAGGAGGAAGAGGAAGGGGAGGAGGAGGAAGAAGAGGAGGAAGTGAAGGAGGAGGAAGAGGAGGAAGAGGAGGGGGAGGAGGAGGATGAGAAAGAGGAGGAGAAGGAGGAGGAAGAGGAGGAGGAGGAAGAGGAGGAGGAGGAGGAGGAAGAATAGTAGGAGGAAGAGGAGGGGAGGAGGAGGATGAGGAAGAGGAGGAAGAGCAGGAAGAGGAGAAGGAGGAGGAGCAAGAGGAAGAGGAGGAGGAGGAGGAGCAAGAGGAGGAGGAGGAGGAGAAAGAGGAGGAGCAGGAGGAAGAGGAGGAGGAGGAAGAGGAGGAGGAGGAGGACGAACAGGATGAAGAGGAGGAAGAGGAGGGGAGGAGGAGGCAGAAGAGGAGGAAGTGGAAGAGGAGGAGGAAGAGGAGGAGGAGGAAGAGGAGGAAGAGGAGGAGAAGGAAGAGGAAGAGGAGGAGGAGGAAGATAAGGAAGAGTAGGAGGAGGAAGAGGAGGAGGAAGAGGATGATGAGGAGGAAGAGGAGGAGGGGAGGAGGAATAGGAGGAGGAGGACAAGGTTGAGGAGGAGGAGGAAAAGGAGGAAGAGGAGGAAGAGGAGGAGGAGAAAGATGAGCAGGAGGAAAAGGAGGAGAAGGAGTTGGAGGTGGAAGAGGAGGAGGAAGATGATGCAGAAGAGGAGGAGGAGGAAGAGGAGGAGGAAGAGCAGGAGGAGGAGGAAGAGGAGGAGGAGGAGTCAGAAGAGGAGGAAGAGCAGGAGGAGGAGGAAGAGGAGGAGGAGGAGTCAGAAGAGGAGGAAGTGGAGGAAGAGGAGGAAGAGCAGTAGGAGGAAGAATAGGGGAGGAGGAGGACGAGGAAGAGGAGGAGAAGGAAGAGGAGGAGGAGGAAGAGGAGGAGGAGGAAGAGGAAGATGAGAAGGAGGAAAAGGAGGAGGAGGAGAAAGATGAGGAGGAGGAAGAGGATGAGAAGGAGTTGGAGGAGGAAGAGGAGGAGGAGGAAGAGGAGGAGGAGGATGCAGAAGAGGAGGAGGAGGAAGAGGAGGAAGAGGAGGAGGAGGAGGAGGAAGAGGAGGAGGAGGAGTCAGAAGAGGAGGAAGTGGAGGAAGAGGAGGAAGAGCAGTAGGAGGAACAGGAGGGGAGGAGGAGGATGAGGAAGAGGAGGAGAAGGAGGAGGAAGAGGAGGAGGAGGAAGAGGAGGAGGAGGAGGAAGAGGTAGAGGAGGAGGAGCAAAAGGAGGAAGAGCAGGAAGAGGAGAAGTAGGAGGAGGAGGAAGAGGAGGAGAAGGAGGAGGAAGAGGAGGAGGAGGAAGAAAGGAAGAGGAGGAGGAGGATGAGGAAGAGGAGGGGGTGGAGGAAGAAGAGGAGCAGGTGAAGGACGAGGAGGAAGAGCAGGAGGAGAAGGAAGAGGAGGAGAAGGAGTAGGAAGAGGAATAGGAGGAAGATAAGGAAGAGGAGGAGGAGGAAGAGGTAGAGGAGGACGAAGAGGAGGAGGAGGAAGAGGAGGAGGAGGACGAGGAGGAGGAGGAGGAGGAAAAGGAGGAAGAGGAGGAAGAGGAGAAGGAGGAGGAGGAGGAGGAGGAAGAGGAAGAGGAGGAGGAGGAGGAGGAACAGCAGGAGGAGGGAGAGGAGGAGGAGGAGGATGAGGAACAGCTGGAGGAGGGACAGGAGGAGGAGGCAGAAGATGAGGAGGAGGAGGAAGAGGAGGAGGAGGAGGAGGAGGAACAGCAGGAGGAGGGAGAGGTGGAGGAGGAAGAGGAGGAGGAGGAAGAGGAGCAGGAGGTAGAGGAGGAGGAGGATGAGGAGGAGGAAAGGAGGATGAGGAGGAAGAGGAGGAGAAGGAGGAGGAAGAGGATGAGGAGGAAGTTAAGGAAGAGGAGGAGGAGGAAGAGGACGAGGAGGAGGAAGAGAATGATGAGGAGGAAGAGGGGGAGGAGGAGGAGGAAAAGGAGGAGGAGGACAAGGATGAGGAGGCAAAGGAGGAACAGGAGGAAGAAGAGAAGGAGGAGGAGGAGGAAGAGGATGAGGTGGAAGAGGAGGAGAATGAGTTGGAGGAGGAAGAGGAGGAGGAGGTGGCAGAAGAGAAAGAGGAAGAGGAGGAGGAGGAGGAAGAGGAGATAGAGGAGAATGAGGCAGTGGAGGAGGAAGAGAAGTAGGAGGAAGAGGAGGAGGAAGAGGAAGAGGAGGAGGAAGAGGAGAAAGAGGAGGAGGAGGGGGAAGAGGAGGAGGAAGAGGAGGAGAGGACCAAGGGGAAGAGGAGGAGGAGGAGGAGGAGGAAGAGGAGGAGGAGGAGGAAGAAGATGAGGAGGAGGATGGAGAGGAGGAAGAGCAGGAGGGGGAGGAGGAAGAGGAGGAGGAGGAGGAAAAGGTGGAAGAAGAGGAGGAGGAGGCGGAAGAGGAGAAGTTGGAGGAAGGGGAGGAGGAGGAAGAGGAGGAGGAAGACAAAGAGAAGGAAGAGGAATAGGAGGAGGAAGAGGAGGAGGAGGAAGTGGAGGAGGAGGAGTAAGAGGAGGAGGAAGAGGAGGAGGAGGAGGAAGAGGTGGAGGAGGACGAGGAGAAGAGGATGGGGAGGAAGATGAGGAGGAAGAGGAGGAAGAGGAGGAAGAGAAGGAGGAAGAGGAGGAGGATGTGGAAGAGGACGATGAAGTGAAGGGAGAGGAGGAGGGAGAGGAGGAGGAAGAGGTGGATTAGGAAGAGGAGGAGGAATAGGAGGGAGAGGAGGAGGAGTTGGAAGAGGAGGAGGAGGAAGAAGAGGAGGAGGAAGAAGAGGAGGAGGAGGAGGAGGAGGAGGAGTAAGAGGAGGAGGAGGAGGAAGAAGATGAGGAGGAGGATGGAGAGGAGGAAGAGCAGGAGGGGGAGGAGGAAGAGGAGGAGGAGGAGGAAAAGTTGGAAGAAGAGGAGGAGGAGGCGGAAGAGGAGAAGGAGGAGGAAGGGGAGGAGGAGGAAGAGGAGGAGGAAGACGAAGCGGAGGAAGAGGAGGAGGAGGAAGAGGAGGAGGAGGAAGAGGAGAAGGAGGAGGAAGAGGAGGAAGAGGAGGAGGAGGAAGATGAGGAAGAAGAGGAAGAGGAGGAGGAAGAGGTGGATGAGGATGAGGAGGAAGAGGAGGAGGAGGAAGATGAGGAGGAGGATTTGGAAGAGGAGGAGGAAGAGAAGGGAGAGGAGGAGGGAGTGGAGGAGGAGGAGGTGGAGTAGGAAGAGGAGGAGGAATAGGAGGGAGAGTAGGAGGAGGAGGAAGATGAGGAGGAAGAGGAGGTGGTGGATGAGGAGGAAGAGGAGGAGGAGGAAGATGAGGAGGAGGATGTGGAAGAGGAGGAGGAAGAGAAGGGAGAGGAGGAGGGAGTGGAGGAGGTGGAGTAGGAAGAGGAGGAGGAATAGGAGGGAGAGGAGGAGGAGGAGGAAGAGGAGGAGGAAGAGGAGGAGGAGGAGGGAGAGGAGGAGGAGGAAGAGGAGGATGAGGAAGAAGATGAGGAGGAGGAGGGAGAGGAGGAAGAGCAGGAGGGGAGGAGGAACAGGAGGAGGAGGAAGAGGAGGAATAGGAGGAGGAAAAGGAAGAGATGGAAGAGGAGGCGGAGGAAGAGGAAATGAGTAAGAGAGAGGAGGAGGAGGAAGGAGAGGAGGACAAGGAGGAAGAGTGGGGGCAGAAAGAGGAGGAGGAAGGGGAGGAGGAGGAAATGGAAGAAGAGGAGCAAGAGGTAGAGGTGGAAACAGAAGAGGTGGAAAATGAAGGTGGAAGAGGAAGAGAAAGAGGAGTAGGAAGAAGATGAAAAGGTGGAAGAGGAGATGAGGAGAAGGAACCGAAAGTTGAGTAAGAGGAGGAGGAAGGAGAGGCAGAGGTGGAGGAAGATGAAGAAGAAAAGGAGGAAAGGGAGGAAGAGGAGGAGGACGAGGAGGAGGAGGAAGGAAAAGTGGAGGATGTGGGCGAGGAAGAGAAGGAAGACCATGAAGATGACGAGGAGGAGGTGAAAGAGGAGGAGGCAAAGGAGGAGGAGGAGGAAGAGGAGGAAGAGGAGGAGGAGGAGGTGAAACAGGAGAAAGCGCAAATCAAAGCAGAAGAGGAAGAGAGAGACGTAGAGGAGGACGAGAGAGGAGAAGGTAGAGGACAAAAAGGTGGAGGTGAAGAGGAAGGGAGGGTATAGTGTAGACGTAGCCTCCTGTAACCCTTACAGAGCAGAAGGAGCCCATTTGACCCACTGTCTCTCCACCGACCCTCCAAATGAGCGTCAATCCAATCCACAGTCCAATCCCAATCACCCAGTATCCTCAGGACACTCAGGGGCAATTTTATCCTGGCCAATGCACCTAACATGCACGTCTTGGACTGTCGGAGGAAACCAGAGCTCCCGGAGGAAACCCATTTCCCCTTCTGCCAGGGCTTAAGGTGTTGAAACAATTCCTGATACCTCAATCCCACCTCCCTCACTCACAACAGTCCCACTGATCTTCCCTCAATCACTACATCACACAGTTTATTGTGGAAATACACCACCACCAATGGAAAATTTGAATCCAAATTTACCAATTCTCTCACTAAATAATGTAAACATAACAAAACTAACCATGTCCATGTGATCCCTTCGTGCCGGCCTTCGATCTGCCTTTGAGTCTCCTATGAATCTCCTCCCCAAAGGATAGAGCTCGGAGAATGGATGAACTGGTGACCTACTATTCAGGAGTCTGCAGACAGAGGGCAGTCATGAGCTGCTCTGACCAGAGAGCACCCAGTTCCAGACTCAAACATTTTGGCCTGGACTGCAGGAGACTGGGCTGAAGGAGTCCGGGCTGCAGGATTCTGGGCTGCTGGAGTCTGGGCTGCAGGATTCTGGGCTGCAGGATTCTGGGCTGCAGGATTCTGGGCTGCTGGAGTCTGGGCTGCTGGTGTCTGGGCTGAAGGAGTCTGGGCAGCAGGAGTCTGGGCTGCAGGATTCTGGGCTGCTGGAGTCTGGACTGCTGGTGTCTGGGCTGCAGGAGTCTAGCTGCTGGAGTCTGAGCTGCTGGAGTCTGGGCTGCTGGATTCTGGGCTGAAGGAGTTTGGGCTGCTGGAGTCTGGACTGCTGGTGTCTGGGCTGCAGGAGTCTAGCTGCTGGAGTCTGAGCTGCTGGAGTCTGGGCTGCTGGATTCTGGGCTGCGGGATTCTGGGCGGCTGGAGTCTGGGCTGCTGGGGTCTGGGCTGCTGGAGTCTGGGCTGCTGGAGTCTGGGCTGCTGGAGTCTGGGCTGCTGGTGTCTGGGCTGCTGGAGTCTGGGCTGCTGGAGTCTGGGCTGAAGGAGTCTGGGCTGCTGGTGTCTGGGCTGCTGGAGTCTGGGCATAAGGAGTCTGGGCTGAAGGAGTCTGGCTGCTGGAGTCGGGGCTGCAGGAGTCTGGGCTGAAGGAGTCTGGGCTGCTGGTGTCTGGGCTGAAGGAGTCTGGGCTGCTGGAGTCTGGACTGTTGGTGTCTGTGCTGAAAGAGTCTGGGCTGCTGGAGTCTGGGCTGCTGGAGTCTGGGCTGCTGGAGTCTTGGCTGCTGGTGTCTGGGCTGCTGGAGTCTGGGCTGCAGGAGTCTTGGGTGCTGGAGTCTGGGCTGCTGGTGTCTGGGCTGCTGGTGTCTGGGCGGAAGGAGTCTGGCTGCTGGAGTCTGGCTGCAGGAGTCTGGGATGCTGGAGTCTGGGCTGCTGGAGTCTGGGCTGAAGGAGTCTGGGCTGCAGGGGTCTGGCTGCAGGAGTCTAGGCTGCTGGAGGCTGGGCTGCTGGAGTCTGGGCTTCAGCAGTCTGGCTGCAGGAGTCCAGGCTGCGGCTGTCTGGGCTGCTGGATTCTGGGCTGCTGGAGTCTGGGCTGCTGGACTCTGGGCTGCTGGAGTCTGGGCAGCTGCTGCTGTCTAGGCTGCTGGAGTCTGGGCTGCTGGAGTCTGGGCTGCAGGAGTCTGGGCTGCTGGAGTCTGGGCTGCTGGAGTCTGGGCTGCAGGAGTCTGGGCTGAAGGAGTCTGGGCTGCTGGAGTCTTGGCTGCTGGAGTCTGGGCTGCTGGAGTCTGGGCTGCTGGAGACTGGGCTGAAGGAGTCTGGGCTGCTGGAGTCTGGGCTGCAGGAGTCTGGGCTGCTGGAGTCTGGGCTGCTGGAGTCTGGGCTGCAGGAGTCTGGGCTGAAGGAGTCTGGGCTGCTGGAGTCTTGGCTGCTGGAGTCTGGGCTGCTGGAGTCTGGGCTGCTGGAGACTGGGCTGAAGGAGTCTGGGCTGCTGGAGTATGGGCTGCTGGTGTCCGGGCTGCAGGCTTCTGGGCTGAAGGAGTCTGGGCTGCTGGGGTCTGGGCTGCTGGAGTCTGGGCTGCTGGAGTCTGGGCTGCTGGAGTCTGGGCTGCTGGATTCTGGGCTGCGGGATTCTGGGCGGCTGGAGTCTGGGCGGCTGGGGTCTGGGCTGCTGGGGTCTGGGCTGCTGGAGTTTGGGCTGTTGGAGTCTGGGCTGCTGGAGACTGGGCTGCTGGAGTCTGGCTGCTGGTGCCTGGGCTGCTGGAGTCTGGACTGCTAAAGTCTGGGCTGCGGGAATCTGGGCTGCTGGAGTGTGGGTTGAAGGAGTCTGGGCTGCTGGTGTCTGGGCTGCTGGAGTCTGGGCTGCTGGAGTCTGGGCTGAAGGAGTCTGGGCTGCTGGTGTCTGGGCTGCTGGAGTCTGGGATGAAGGAGTCTGCGCTCCAGGAGTCTGGCTGCTGGAGTCAGGGCTGCTGGAGTCTGGGCTGCTGGAACCTGGTCTGCAGGAGTCTGGTTGCTGGAGTCGGGGTTGCAGGAGTCTGGGCTGAAGGAGTCTGGGCTGAAGGAGTCTGGGCTGCTGGTGTCTGGGCTGAAGGAGGCTGGGCTGCTGGAGTCTGGACTGCTGGTGTCTGTGCTGAAAGAGTCTGGGCTGCTGGAGTCTGGGCTGCTGGAGTCTGGGCTGCTGGCGGCTGGGCTGCTGGAGTCTGGGCTGCAGGAGTCTGTCTGTTGGTGTCTGGGCTGAAGGAGTCTGGGCTGCAGGAGTCTGGCTGCTGGAGTCTGGGCTGAAGGAGCCTGGGCTGCAGGGGTCTGGCTGCAGGAGTTTGGCTGCTGGAGTCTGGGCTGCTGGATTCTGGGCTGCTGGAGTCTGGGCTGCTGGAGTCTGGGCAGCTGCTTGTGTCTAGGCTGCTGGAGTCTGGGCTGCTGGAGTCTTGGCTGCTGGATTCTGGGCTGCTGGAGTCTGGGCTGCAGGAGTCTGGGCTGCAGGGGTCTGGCTGCAGGAGTCTGGGCTGCTAGAGTCTGGGCTGCAGGAGTCAGGGCTTCAGCAGTCTGGCTGCAGGAGTCTGGGATGATGGAGTCTGGGCTGCTGGAGTCTGGGCTGCAGGAGTCTGGGCTGCAGGGGTCTGGTTGCAGGAGTCTGGGCTGCTAGAGTCTGGGCTGCAGGAGTCAGGGCTTCAGCAGTCTGGCTGCAGGAGTCTGGGCTGCGGCTGTCGGGGCTGCTGGATTCTGGGCTGCTGGAGTCTAGGCTGCTGGAGTCTGGGCAGCTGCTGGTGTCTAGGCTGCTGGAGTCTGGGCTGCTGGAGTCTGGGCTGCAGGAGTCTTGGCTGAAGGAGTCTGGGCTGCTGGAGTCTCGGCCGCTGGAGTCTGGGCTGCAGGAGTCTGGGCTGAAGGAGTCTGGGCTGCTGCAGTCTTGGCTGTTGGAGTCTGGGCTGCTGGAGTCTGGGCTGCTGGAGACTGGGCTGAAGGAGTCTGGGCTGCTGCAGTCTTGGCTGCTGGAGTCTGGGCTGCTGGAGTCTGAGCTGCAGGAGTCTGGGCTGCTGGAGTCTGGGCTGCTGGCGTCTGGGCTGATGGAGTCTGGGCTGCTGAAGTCTGGGCTGCCGGAGTCTGGGCTGCTGGAGCCTGGGCTCATGGAGTCTGGCTGCTGGAGTCTGGGCTGCAGGAGTTTGGGCTGCTGGAGTCTGGGCTTCTGGAGTCTGGGCTGCTGGTGTCTGGGCTTCTGGATTCTGGGCTGCTGGAGTCTGGCTGCTGGAGTCTGGGCTGCAGGGGTCTGGGCTTCTGGAGTCTGGGCTGCTGGAGTCTGGGCTTCTGGAGTCTGGGCTGCTGGAGTCTGGCTGCTGGAGTCTGGGCTGCAGGGGTCTGGCTGCTGGAGTCTGGGCTGCTGGAGTCTGGGCTGCTGGTGTCTGGGCTGCTGGAGTCTGGTCTGCAGGAGTCTCGCTGCTGGAGTCTGGGCTGCAGGAGACTGGGCTGAAGGAGTCTGGGCTGCTGGTGTCTGGGCGGATGGAGTCTGGGCTGCTGGAGTCTGGACTGCTGGTGTCTGGGCTGCAGGAGTCTGGGCTGAAGGAGTCTGGGCTGAAAGAGTCTGGCTGCTGGAGTCTGGCTGCTGGAGTCTGGGCTGCTGGAGTCTGTCAGCTGGAGTCTGGGCTGCTGGTGTCTGGGCTGAAGGAGGCTGGGCTGCAGGAGTCTGGCTGTTGAGTCTGGGCTGCTGGTGTCTGGGCTGCTGGAGTCTGGGCTGCAGGAGTCTGGGCATCTGGAGTCTGGGCTGCTGGAGTCTGGATGCTGGAGTCTGGGCTGAAGGAGACTGGACTGCTGGAGTCTGGGCTGCAGGTGTCTGGGCTTCTGGAGTCTGAGCTGAAGGAGTCTGGGCTGCAGGAGTTTGGCTGCTGGAGTCTGGGCTGCTGGAGTCTGGGCTTCAGCAGTCTGGCTGCAGGAGTCAAGGCTGCGGCTGACTGGGCTGCTGGATTCTGGGCTGCTGGAGTCTGGACTGCTGGAGTCTGAGCTGCAGGAGTCTGGACTGCAGTAGTCTAGCTGCTGTAGTCTGGGCTGCTGGAGTCTGGGCTGCTGGAGTCTTGGCAGCTGGTGTCTGGGCTGCTGGAGTCTGGGCTGCAGGGGTCTGGCTGCTGGAGTCTGGGCTGCTGGAGTCTGGGCTGCTGGTGTCTCGACTGCTGGAGTCTGGTCTGCAGGAGTCTCGCTGCTGGAGTCTGGGCTGCAGGAGTCTGGGCTGCAGGAGTCTGGGCTGCTGGTGTCTGGGCTGCTGGCGTCTGGGCTGATGGAGTCTGGGTTGATGGAGTCTGGGCTGCTGAAGTCTGGGCTGCCGGAGTCTGGGCTGAAGGAGTCTGGCTGCTGGAGTCTGGGCTGCTGGTGTCTGGGCTGCTGGAGTCTGGTCTGCAGGAGTCTGGCTGCTGGTGTCTGGGCTGCAGGAGTCTGGGCTGAAGTAGTCTGGGCTGCTGGAGTCTGGGCTGCTGGTGTCTGGGCTGAAAGAATCTGGGCTGCTGGAGTCTGGGCTGCTGGTGTCTGGGCTGCAGGAGTCTGGGCTCCTTGAGTCTGGGCTGCAGGAATCTGGGCTACTGGAGTATGGGCAGCTGGAGTCTGGGCTGCTGGAGCCTGGGCTCATGGAGTCTGGCTGCTGGAGTCTGGGCTGCAGGAGTTTGGGCTGCTGGAGTCTGGCCTCTGGAGTCTGGGCTGCTGGTGTCTGGGCTTCTGGAGTCTGGGCTGCTGGAGTCTGGCTGCTGGAGTCTGGGCTGCAGGGGTCTGGGCTTCTGGAGTCTGGGCTGCTGGAGTCTGGGCTTCTGGAGTCTGGGATGCTGGTGTCTGGGCTGCTGGAGTCTGGTCTACAGGAGTCTCGCTGCTGGAGTCTGGGCTGCAGGAGTCTGGGCTGAAGGAGTCTGGGCTGCTGGTGTCTGGGCGGATGGAGTCTGGGCTGCTGGAGTCTGGACTGCTGGTGTCTGGGCTGCAGGAGTCTGGGCTGAAGGAGTCTGTGCTGAAAGAGTCTGGCTGCTGCAGTCTGGGCTGCTGGAGTCTGTCAGCTGGAGTCTGGGCTGCTGGTGTCTGGGCTGAAGGAGGCTGGGCTGCAGGAGTCTGGCTGTTGAGTCTGGGCTGCTGGTGTCTGGGCTGCTGGAGTCTGGGCTGCAGGAGTCTGGGCATCTGGAGTCTGGGCTGCTGGAGTCTGGATGCTGGAGTCTGGGCTGAAGGAGACTGGACTGCTGGAGTCTGGGCTGCAGGTGTCTGGGCTTCTGGAGTCTGAGCTGAAGGAGTCTGGGCTGCAGGAGTTTGGCTGCTGGAGTCTGGGCTGCTGGAGTCTGGGCTTCAGCAGTCTGGCTGCAGGAGTCAAGGCTGCGGCTGACTGGGCTGCTGGATTCTGGGCTGCTGGAGTCTGGACTGCTGGAGTCTGAGCTGCAGGAGTCTGGACTGCAGTAGTCTAGCTGCTGTAGTCTGGGCTGCTGGAGTCTGGGCTGCTGGAGTCTTGGCTGCTGGTGTCTGGGCTGCTGGAGTCTGGGCTGCTGGATCTGGGCTGAAGAAGTCTGGGCTGCAGGAGTCTGGCTGCTGGAGTCTGGGCTGCTGGAGTCTGGGCTGCTGGATGCTTGGCTGCTTGTGTCTGGGCTGAAGGAGTCTGGAATGCTGGAGTCTGGCTGCTGGAGTCAGGGCTGCTAGCGTCTGGGCTGCTGGAGTCTAGGCTGCAGGAATCTGGGCTGCAGGAGTCTGGGCTTCTGGAGTTTGGGCTGCAGGAGTGTGGGCTGCAGGAGTCTGGGCTGCTGGGGTCTGGGCTGAAGGAGTCTGGGCTGCTGGTGTCTGGGCGGAAGGAGTCTAAGCTGCTGGAATCTGGCTGCAGGTGTCTGGCTGCAGGAGTCTGGGCTGCAGGAGTCTGGGCTGCAAGGGTCTGGGCTGCTGGAGTCTGGGCTGCTGGAGTCTGGGCTGCAGGAGTCTGGGCTGAAGGAGTCTGGCTGCTGGAGTCTGGTCTGCTGTTGTCTGGGCTGCTGGAGACTGGTCTGCAGATGTCTGGCTCCTGGAGTCTGGGCTGCTGGAGGCTTGGCTGCTGGTGTCTGGGCTTAAGGAGTCTGTGCTGCTGGAGGCTTGGCTGCTGGAGTCTGGGCTGCTGGTGTCTGTGCTGAAGGAGTCTGGGCTGCTGGAGTGTGGGCTGCTGGTGTCTGGCTGCTGGAGTCTGGCTGCTGGAGTCTGGGCTGCAGGAGTCTGGGCTGCAGGAGTTTGGGCTGCACGAGTCTGGGCTGCTGGAGTCTGGCAGCTGGAGTCTGGCTGCTGGAGTCTGGGCTGCTGGAGTCTGGGCTGCTGGAGTCTGGGCTGAAGGAATCTGGGCTGCAGGAGTCTGGGCTGCTGGAGTTTGGGCTGCAGGAGTCTGGGCTGCAGGAGTCTGGGCTGCTGGGGTCTGGGCTGCAGGAGTCTGAGCTGCAGGAGTCTGGACTGCAGTAGTCTAGCTGCTGTAGTCTGGGCTGCTGGAGTCTGGGCTGCTGGAGTCTTGGCTGCTGGTGTCTGGGCTGCTGGAGTCTGGGCTGCTGGATCAGGGCTGAAGAAGTCTGGGCTGCAGGAGTCTGGCTGCTGGAGTCTGGGCTGCTGGAGTCTGGGCTGCTGGATGCTTGGCTGCTTGTGTCTGGGCTGAAGGAGTCTGGAATGCTGGAGTCTGGCTGCTGGAGTCAGGGCTGCTAGCGTCTGGGCTGCTGGAGTCTAGGCTGCAGGAATCTGGGCTGCAGGAGTCTGGGCTTCTGGAGTTTGGGCTGCAGGAGTGTGGGCTGCAGGAGTCTGGGCTGCTGGGGTCTGGGCTGAAGGAGTCTGGGCTGCTGGTGTCTGGGCGGAAGGAGTCTAAGCTGCTGGAATCTGGCTGCAGGTGTCTGGCTGTAGGAGTCTGGGCTGCAGGAGTCTGGGCTGCAAGGGTCTGGGCTGCTGGAGTCTGGGCTGCTGGAGTCTGGGCTGCCGGAGTCTGGGCTGAAGGAGTCTGGCTGCTGGAGTCTGGTCTGCTGTTGTCTGTGCTGCTGGAGACTGGTCTGCAGAAGTCTGGCTCCTGGAGTCTGGGCTGCTGGAGGCTTGGCTGCTGGTGTCTGGGCTTAAGGAGTCTGTGCTGCTGGAGGCTTGGCTGCTGGAGTCTGGGCTGCTGGTGTCTGTGCTGAAGGAGTCTGGGCTGCAAGGTGTCTGGGCTGCTGGTGTCTGGGCTGAAAGTGTCTCGGCTGCTGGAGTGTGGGCTGCTGGTGTCTGGCTGCTGGAGTCTGGCTGCTGGAGTCTGGGCTGCAGGAGTCTGGGCTGCAGGAGTTTGGGCTGCACGAGTCTGGGCTGCTGGAGTCTGGCAGCTGGAGTCTGGCTGCTGGAGTCTGGGCTGCTGGAGTCTGGGCTGCTGGAGTCTGGGCTGAAGGAATCTGGGCTGCAGGAGTCTGGGCTGCTGGAGTTTGGGCTGCAGGAGTCTGGGCTGCAGGAGTCTGGGCTGCTGGGGTCTGGGCTGCAGGAGTCTGCGCTGC
This sequence comes from Scyliorhinus torazame, assembly GCF_047496885.1. Classification (NCBI taxonomy): domain Eukaryota; kingdom Metazoa; phylum Chordata; class Chondrichthyes; order Carcharhiniformes; family Scyliorhinidae; genus Scyliorhinus; species Scyliorhinus torazame. The sequence continues at coordinate 31,164,591 of NC_092736.1, read as the reverse complement.
AGGTGTCTGGGCTGCTGGAGTCTGGGCTGTTGGAGTCTCGGCTGCAGGAGTCTGGGCTGAAGGAGTCTGGCTGCTGGAGCCTGGGCTGCTGGTGTCTGGGCTGCTGGAGTCTGGTCTGCAGGAATCTGGCTGCTTGAGTCTGGGCTGCAGGAGTCTGGGCTGAGGGAGTCTGTGCTGCTGGAGTCTGGGCTGCTGGCGTCTATCATCTGGAGTCTGGGCTGCTGGTTTCTTGGCTGCTGGTGTCTGGGCTGAAGGAGTCTGGGCTGCAGGAGTATGGCTGCTGGAGCCTGGGCTGCTGGTGTCTGGGCTGCTGGAGTCTGAGCTGCAGGAGTCTGAATGCTGGAGTCTGGGCTGAAGGAGTCTGGGCTGAAGGAGCCTGGGCTGCAGGAGTCTGGGCTTCTGGAGTCTGGGCTGCTGGTGTCTGGGCTGATGGAGTCTGGGCTGCTGAAGTCTGGGCTGCAGGAGTCTGGGCTGAAGGAGTCTGGCTGCTGGAGACTGGGCTGCTGGTGTCTGGGCTGCTGGAGTCTGGTCTGCAGGAGTCTGGCTGCTGGAGTCTGGGCTGCAGGAGTCTGGGCTGAAGGAGTCTGGGCTGCTGGAGTCTGGGCTGCTTGTGTCTGGGCTGAAAGAATCTGGGCTGCTGGAGTATGGGCTCCTGGAGTCTGGGCTGCAGGAATCGGGGCTGCTGGAGTATGGGCAGCTGGAGTCTGGGCTGCTGGAGTCTGGGGTGCTGGAGTCTGGGCTCATGGAGTCTGGCTGCTGGAGTCTGGGCTGCAGGAGTTTGGGCTGCTGGAACTGGGCTTCTGGAGTCTGGGCTGCTGGTGTCTGGTCTTCTGGAGTCTGGGCTGCTGGAGTCTGGCTGCTGGAGTCTGGGCTGCAGGGGTCTGGCTGCTGGAGTCTGGGCTGCTGGAGTCTGGGCTGCTGGTGTCTCGGCTGCTGGAGTCTGGTCTGCAGGAGTCTCGTTGCTGGAGTCTGGGCTGCAGGAGTCTGGGCTGCAGGAGTCTGGGCTGCTGGTGTCTGGGCTGCTGGCGTCTCGGCTGATGGAGTCTGGGCTGATGGAGTCTGGGCTGCTGAAGTCTGGGCTGCCGGAGTCTGGGCTGAAGGAGTCTGGGCTGCTGGAGTCTGGTCTGCAGGAGTCTGGCTGCTGGAGCCTGGGCTGCAGGAGTCTGGGCTGATGGAGTCTGGGCTGATGGAGTCTGGGCTGCTGAAGTCTGGGCTGCCGGAGTCTGGGCTGAAGGAGTCTGGCTGCTGGAGTCTGGGCTGCTGGTGTCTGGGCTGCTGGAGTCTGGTCTGCAGGAGTCTGGCTGCTGGAGTCTGGGCTGCAGGAGTCTGGGCTGAAGTAGTCTGGGCTGCTGGAGTCTGGGCTGCTGGTGTCTGGGCTGAAAGAATCTGGGCTGCTGGAGTCTGGGCTGCTGGTGTATGGGCTGCAGGAGTCTGGGCTCCTTGAGTCTGGGCTGCAGGAACCTGGGCTGCTGGAGTATGGGCAGCTGGAATCTGGGCTGCTGGAGTCTGGGCTGCTGGAGCCTGGGCTCATGGAGTCTGGCTGCTGGAGTCTGGGCTGCAGGAGTTTGGGCTGCTGGAGTCTGGGCTTCTGGAGTCTGGGCTGCTGGTGTCTGGGCTTCTGGAGTCTGGGCTGCTGGAGTCTGGCTGATGGAGTCTGGGCTGCAGGGGTCTGGGTTTCTGGAGTCTGGGCTGCTGGAGTCTGGGCTTCTGGAGTCTGGGCTGCTGGAGTCTGGCTGCTGGAGTCTGGGCTGCAGGGGTCTGGCTGCTGGAGTCTGGGCTGCTGGAGTCTGGGCTGCAGGAGTCTGGGCTGAAGGAGTCTGGGCTGCTGGTGTCTGGGCGGATGGAGTCTGGTCTGCTGGAGTCTGGACTGCTGGTGACTGGGCTGCAGGAGTCTGGGCTGAAGGAGTCTGGGCTGAAAGAGTCTGGCTGCTGGAGTCTGGGCTGCTGGAGTCTGTCAGCTGGAGTCTGGGCTGCTGGTGTCTGGGCTGAAGGAGGCTGGGCTGCAGGCGTCTGGCTGTTGAGTCTGGGCTGCTGGTGTCTGGGCTGCTGGAGTCTGGGCTGCAGGAGTCTGGGCATCTGGAGTCTGGGCATCTGGAGTCTGGGCTGCTGGAGTCTGGATGCTGGAGTCTGGGCTGAAGGAGTCTGGGCTGCAGGAGTTTGGCTGCTGGAGTCTGGGCTGCTGGAGTCTGGGCTTCAGCAGTCTGGCTGCAGGAGTCAAGGCTGCGGCTGACTGGGCTGCTGGATTCTGGGCTGCTGGAGTCTGGACTGCTGGAGTCTGAGCTGCAGGAGTCTGGACTGCAGTAGTCTAGCTGCTGTAGTCTGGGCTGCTGGAGTCTGGGCTGCTGGAGTCTTGGCTGCTGGAGTCTGGGCTGCTGGATGCTTGGCTGCTGGTGTCTGGGCTGAAGGAGTCTGGACTGCTGGACTCTGGGCTGCTGGAGTCTGGGCTGCAGGAGCCTGGGCTGAAGGAGTCGAGGCTGCTAGATTCTGGTCTGCTGGTGTCTGGGCTGAAGGAGTCTAAGCTGCTGGAATCTGGCTGCAGGAGTCTGGCTGTAGGAGTCTGGGTTGCAGGAGTCTGCGCTGCAGGTGTCTGGGCTGCTGGAGTCTGGGGTGCTGGAGTCTGGGCTGCAGGAGTCTGGGCTGCAGGAGTCTGGGCTGAAGGAGTCTGGCTGCTGGACCCTGGGCTGCTGGTGTCTGGGCTGCTGGAGTCTGGTCTGCAGGAATCTGGCTGCTGGAGTCTGGGCTGCAGGCGTCTGGGCTGAAGGAGTCTGTGCTGCTGGAGTCTGGGCTGCTGGTGTCTGGGCTGCAGGAGTCTGGGCTGAAAGAGTCTGGCTGCTGGAGTCTGGGCTGCTGGAGTCTGTCATCTGGAGTCTGGGCAGCTGGTGTCTCGGCTGCTGGTGTCTGGGCTGAAGGAGTCTGGGCTGCAGGAGTATGGCTGCTGGAGCCTGGGCTGCTGGTGTCTGGGCTGCTGGAGTCTGGGCTGCAGGAGTCTGAATGCTGGAGTCTGGGCTGAAGGAGTCTTGGCTGCTGGTGTCTGGCTGCTGGAGTCTGGGCTGCTGGAGTCTGGGCTGCTGGATGCTTGGCTGCTGGTGTCTGGGCTGAAGGAGTCTGGAATGCTGGAGTCTGGCTGCTGGAGTCAGGGCTGCTAGCGTCTGGGCTGCTGGAGTCTAGGCTGCAGGAATCTGGGCTGCAGGAGTCTGGGCTTCTGGAGTTTGGGCTGCAGGAGTGTGGGCTGCAGGAGTCTGGGCTGCTGGGGTCTGGGCTGAAGGAGTCTGGGCTGCTGGTGTCTGGGCTGAAGGAGTCTAAGCTGCTGGAATCTGGCTGCAGGTGTCTGGCTGTAGGAGTCTGGGCTGCAGCAGTCTGGGCTGCAAGGGTCTGGGCTGCTGGAGTCTGGGCTGCTGGAGTCTGGGCTGCTGGAGTCTGGGCTGCAGGAGTCTGGGCTGTAGGAGTCTGTCTGCTGGAGTCTGGTCTGCTGGTGTCTGGGCTGCTGGAGACTGGTCTGCAGAAGTCTGGCTCCTGGAGCCTGGGCTGCAGGAGTCTGGGCTGAAGGAGTCTGTGCTGCTGGAGTCTGGGCTGCTGGAGTCTGGGCTGCTGGAGGCTTGGCTGCTGGTGTCTGGGCTTAAGGAGTCTGTGCTGCTGGAGGCTTGGCTGCTGGAGTCTGGGCTGCTGGTGTCTGGGCTGAAGGAGTCTGGGCTGCAAGGAGTCTGGGCTGCTGGTGTCTGGGGTGCTGGAGTCTGGGCTGCAGGAGTCTGGGCTGAAGGAGTCTGGCTGCTGGACCCTGGGCTGCTGGTGTCTGGGCTGCTGGAGTCTGGTCTGCAGGAATCTGGCTGCTGGAGTCTGGGCTGCAGGAGTCTGGGCTGAAGGAGTCTGTGCTGCTGGAGTCTGGGCTGCTGGTGTCTGGGCTGCAGGAGTCTGGGCTGAAAGAGTCTGGCTGCTGGAGTCTGGGCTGCTGGAGTCTGTCATCTGGAGTCTGGGCTGCTGGTGTCTCGGCTGCTGGTGTCTGGGCTGAAGGAGTCTGGGCTGCAGGAGTATGGCTGCTGGAGCCTGGGCTGCTGGTGTCTGGGCTGCTGGAGTCTGGGCTGCAGGAGTCTGAATGCTGGAGTCTGGGCTGAAGGAGTCTTGGCTGCTGGTGTCTGGGCTGCTGGAGTTTGGGCTGCTGGATCTGGGCTGAAGAAGTCTGGGCTGCAGGAGTCTGGCTGCTGGAGTCTGGGCTGCTGGAGTCTGGGCTGCTGGATGCTTGGCTGCTGGTGTCTGGGCTGAAGGAGTCTGGAATGCTGGAGTCTGGCTGCTGGAGTCAGGGCTGCTAGCATCTGGGCTGCTGGAGTCTAGGCTGCAGGAATCTGGGCTGCAGGAGTCTGGGCCTCTGGAGTTTGGGCTGCAGGAGTGTGGGCTGCAGGAGTCTGGGCTGCTGGTGTCTGGGCTGAAGGAGTCTGGGCTGCTGGTGTCTGGGCTGAAGTAGTCTAAGCTGCTGGAATCTGGCTGCAGGTGTCTGGCTGTAGGAGTCTGGGCTGCAGGAGTCTGGGCTTCTGGAGTTTGGGCTGCAGGAGTGTGGGCTGCAGGAGTCTGGGCTGCTGGGGTCTGGGCTGAAGGAGTCTAAGCTGCTGGAATCTGGCTGCAGGTGTCTGGCTGTAGGAGTCTGGGCTGCAGCAGTCTGGGCTGCAAGGGTCTGGGCTGCTGGAGTCTGGGCTGCTGGAGTCTGGGCTGCTGGAGTCTGGGCTGCAGGAGTCTGGTCTGCAGGAATCTGGCTGCTGGAGTCTGGGCTGCAGGAGTCTGGGCTGAAGGAGTCTGTGCTGCTGGAGTCTGGGCTGCTGGTGTCTGGGCTGCAGGAGTCTGGGCTGAAAGAGTCTGGCTGCTGGAGTCTGGGCTGCTGGAGTCTGTAATCTGGAGTCTGGGCTGCTGGTGTCTCGGCTGCTGGTGTCTGGGCTGAAGGAGTCTGGGCTGCAGGAGTATGGCTGCTGGAGCCTGGGCTGCTGGTGTCTGGGCTGCTGGAGTCTGGGCTGCAGGAGTCTGAATGCTGGAGTCTGGGCTGAAGGAGCCTTGGCTGCTGGTGTCTGGGCTGCTGGAGTTTGGGCTGCTGGATCTGGGCTGAAGAAGTCTGGGCTGCAGGAGTCTGGCTGCTGGAGTCTGGGCTGCTGGAGTCTGCGCTGCTGGATGCTTGGCTGCTGGTGTCTGGGCTGAAGGAGTCTGGAATGCTGGAGTCTGGCTGCTGGAGTCAGGGCTGCTAGCATCTGGGCTGCTGGAGTCTAGGCTGCAGGAATCTGGGCTGCAGGAGTCTGGGCTTCTGGAGTTTGGGCTGCAGGAGTGTGGGCTGCAGGAGTCTGGGCTGCTGGGGTCTGGGCTGAAGGAGTCTAAGCTGCTGGAATCTGGCTGCAGGTGTCTGGCTGTAGGAGTCTGGGCTGCAGCAGTCTGGGCTGCAAGGGTCTGGGCTGCTGGAGTCTGGGCTGCTGGAGTCTTAGCTGCAGGAGTCTGGGCTGAAGGAGTCTGGCTGCTGGAGTCTGGTCTGCTGGTGTCTGGGCTGCTGGAGACTGGTCTGCAGGAGTCTGGCTGCTGGAGTCTGGGCTGCAGGAGTCTGGGCTGCTGGAGTCTGGGCTGAAGGAGTCTGTGCTGCTGGAGTCTGGGCTGCTGGAGGCTTGGCTGCTGGTGTCTGGGCTTAAGGAGTCTGTGCTGCTGGAGGCTTGGCTGCTGGAGTCTGGGCTGCTGGTGTCTGGGCTGAAGGAGTCTGGGCTGCAAGGAGTCTGGGCTGCTGGTGTCTGGGCTGAAAGTGTCTCGGCTGCTGGAGTGTGGGCTGCTGGTGTCTGACTGCTGGAGTCTGGCTGCTGGAGTCTGGGCTGCAGGAGTCTGGGCTGCAGGAGTTTGGGCTGCACGAGTCTGGGCTGCTGGAGTCTGGCAGCTGGAGTCTGGCTGCTGGAGTCTGGGCTGCAGGAGTCTGGGCTGCAGGAGTCTCGGCTGCTGGGGTCTGGGCTGAAGGAGTCTGGGCTGCTGGTGTCTGGGCTGAAGGAGTCTAAGCTGCTGGAATCTGGCTGCAGGAGTCTGGCTGTAGGAGTCTGGGCTGCAGGAGTCTGCGCTGCAGGTGTCTGGGTTGCTGGAGTCTGGGCTGTTGGAGTCTCGGCTGCAGGAGTCTGGGCTGAAGGAGTCTGGCTGCTGGAGCCTGGGCTGCTGGTGTCTGGGCTGCTGGAGTCTGGTCTGCAGGAATCTGGCTGCTGGAGTCTGGGCTGCAGGAGTCTGGGCTGAGGGAGTCTGTGCTGCTGGAGTCGGGGCTGCTGGTTTCTCGGCTGCTGGAGTCTGAGCTGCAGGAGTCTGAATGCTGGAGTCTGGGCTGCAGGAGTATGGCTGCTGGAGTCTGGGCAAAAGGAGTCTGGGCTGAAGGAGTCTGGGCTGCAGGAGTCTGGGCTTCTGGAGTCTGGGCTGCTGGTGTCTGGGCTGATGGAGTCTGGGCTGCTGAAGTCTGGGCTGCAGGAGTCTGGGCTGAAGGAGTCTGGCTGCTGGAGACTGGGCTGCTGGTGTCTGGGCTGCTGGAGTCTGGTCTGCAGGAGTCTGGCTGCTGGAGTCTGGGCTGCAGGAGTCTGGGCTGAAGGGGTCTGGGCTGCTGGAGTCTGGGCTGCTGGTGTCTGGGCTGAAAGAATCTGGGCTGCTGGAGTCTGGGCTGCTGGTGTCTGGGTTGCAGCAGTCTGGGCTCCTGGAGTCTGGGCTGCAGGAATCGGGGCTGCTGGAGTATGGGCAGCTGGAGTCTGGCTGCTGGAGTCTGGGCTGCTGGAGACTGGTCTGCAGAAGTCTGGCTCCTGGAGTCTGGGCTGCTGGAGGCTTGGCTGCTGGTGTCTGGGCTTAAGGAGTCTGTGCTGCTGGAGGCTTGGCTGCTGGAGTCTGGGCTGCTGGTGTCTGTGCTGAAGGAGTCTGGGCTGCTGGAGTGTGGGCTGCTGGTGTCTGGCTGCTGGGGTCTTGCTGCTGGAGTCTGGGCTGCAGGAGTCTGGGCTGCAGGAGTTTGGGCTGCACGAGTCTGGGCTGCTGGAGTCTGGCAGCTGGAGTCTGGCTGCTGGAGTCTGGGCTGCTGGAGTCTGGGCTGCTGGAGTCTGGGCTGAAGGAATCTGGGCTGCAGGAGTCTGGGCTGCTGGAGTTTGGGCTGCAGGAGTCTGGGCTGCAGGAGTCTGGGCTGCTGGGGTCTGGGCTGCAGGAGTCTGAGCTGCAGGAGTCTGGACTGCAGTAGTCTAGCTGCTGTAGTCTGGGCTGCTGGAGTCTGGGCTGCTGGAGTCTTGGCTGCTGGTGTCTGGGCTGCTGGAGTCTGGGCTGCTGGATCTGGGCTGAAGAAGTCTGGGCTGCAGGAGTCTGGCTGCTGGAGTCTGGGCTGCTGGAGTCTGGGCTGCTGGATGCTTGGCTGCTTGTGTCTGGGCTGAAGGAGTCTGGAATGCTGGAGTCTGGCTGCTGGAGTCAGGGCTGCTAGCGTCTGGGCTGCTGGAGTCTAGGCTGCAGGAATCTGGGCTGCAGGAGTCTGGGCTTCTGGAGTTTGGGCTGCAGGAGTGTGGGCTGCAGGAGTCTGGGCTGCTGGGGTCTGGGCTGAAGGAGTCTGGGCTGCTGGTGTCTGGGCGGAAGGAGTCTAAGCTGCTGGAATCTGGCTGCAGGTGTCTGGCTGTAGGAGTCTGGGCTGCAGGAGTCTGGGCTGCAGGAGTCTGGGCTGCAAGGGTCTGGGCTGCTGGAGTCTGGGCTGCTGGAGTCTGGGCTGCAGGAGTCTGGGCTGAAGGAGTCTGGCTGCTGGAGTCTGGTCTGCTGTTGTCTGTGCTGCTGGAGACTGGTCTGCAGAAGTCTGGCTCCTGGAGTCTGGGCTGCTGGAGGCTTGGCTGCTGGTGTCTGGGCTTAAGGAGTCTGTGCTGCTGGAGGCTTGGCTGCTGGAGTCTGGGCTGCTGGTGTCTGTGCTGAAGGAGTCTGGGCTGCAAGGTGTCTGGGCTGCTGGTGTCTGGGCTGAAAGTGTCTCGGCTGCTGGAGTGTGGGCTGCTGGAGTCTGGCTGCTGGAGTCTGGGCTGCAGGAGTCTGGGCTGCAGGAGTTTGGGCTGCACCAGTCTGGGCTGCTGGAGTCTGGCAGCTGGAGTCTGGCTGCTGGAGTCTGGGCTGCTGGAGTCTGGGCTGCTGGAGTCTGGGCTGAAGGAATCTGGGCTGCAGGAGTCTGGGCTGCTGGAGTTTGGGCTGCAGGAGTCTGGGCTGCAGGAGTCTGGGCTGCTGGGGTCTGGGCTGCAGGAGTCTGCGCTGCAGGTGTCTGGGCTGCTGGAGTCTGGGCTGTTGGAGTCTCGGCTGCAGGAGTCTGGGCTGAAGGAGTCTGGCTGCTGGAGCCTGGGCTGCTGGTGTCTGGGCTGCTGGAGTCTGGTCTGCAGGAATCTGGCTGCTGGAGTCTGGGCTGCAGGAGTCTGGGCTGAGGGAGTCTGTACTGCTGGAGTCTGGGCTGCTGGCGTCTATCATCTGGAGTCTGGGCTGCTGGTTTCTCGGCTGCTGGTGTCTGGGCTGAAGGAGTCTTGGCTGCAGGAGTATGGCTGCTGGAGCCTGGGCTGCTGGTGTCTGGGCTGCTGGAGTCTGAGCTGCAGGAGTCTGAATGCTGGAGTCTGGGCTGAAGGAGTCTGGGCTGAAGGAGTCTGGGCTGCAGGAGTCTGGGCTTCTGGAGTCTGGGCTGCTGGTGTCTGGGCTGATGGAGTCTGGGCTGCTGAAGTCTGGGCTGCAGGAGTCTGGGCTGAAGGAGTCTGGCTGCTGGAGACTGGGCTGCTGGTGTCTGGGCTGCTGGAGTCTGGTCTGCAGGAGTCTGGCTGCTGGAGTCTGGGCTGCAGGAGTCTGGGCTGAAGGAGTCTGGGCTGCTGGAGTCTGGGCTGCTGGTGTCTGGGCTGAAAGAATCTGGGCTGCTGGTGTCTGGGCTGCTGGTGTCTGGGCTGCAGCAGTCTGGGCTCCTGGAGTCTGGGCTGCAGGAATCGGGGCTGCTGGAGTATGGGCAGCTGGAGTCTGGGCTGCTGGAGTCTGGGGTGCTGGAGTCTGGGCTCATGGAGTCTGGCTGCTGGAGTCTGGGCTGCAGGAGTTTGGGCTGCTGGAACTGGGCTTCTGGAGTCTGGGCTGCTGGTGTCTCGGCTGCTGGAGTCTGGTCTGCAGGAGTCTCGCTGCTGGAGTCTGGGCTGCAGGAGTCTGGGCTGCAGGAGTCTGGGCTGCTGGTGTCTGGGCTGCTGGCGTCTCGGCTGATGGAGTCTGGGCTGATGGAGTCTGGGCTGCTGAAGTCTGGGCTGCCGGAGTCTGGGCTGAAGGAGTCTGGGCTGCTGGTGTCTGGGCTGCTGGAGTCTGGTCTGCAGGAGTCTGGCTGCTGGAGCCTGGGCTGCAGGAGTCTGGGCTGATGGATTCTGGGCTGATGGAGTCTGGGCTGCTGAAGTCTGGGCTGCCGGAGTCTGGGCTGAAGGAGTCTGGCTGCTGGAGTCTGGGCTGCTGGTGTCTGGGCTGCTGGAGTCTGGTCTGCAGGAGTCTGGCTGCTGGAGTCTGGGCTGCAGGAGTCTGGGCTGAAGTAGTCTGGGCTGCTGGAGTCTGGGCTGCTGGTGTCTGGGCTGAAAGAATCTGGGCTGCTGGAGTCTGGGCTGCTGGTGTATGGGCTGCAGGAGTCTGGGCTCCTTGAGTCTGGGCTGCAGGAACCTGGGCTGCTGGAGTATGGGCAGCTGGAATCTGGGCTGCTGGAGTCTGGGCTGCTGGAGCCTGGGCTCATGGAGTCTGGCTGCTGGAGTCTGGGCTGCAGGAGTTTGGGCTGCTGGAGTCTGGGCTTCTGGAGTCTGGGCTGCTGGTGTCTGGGCTTCTGGAGTCTGGGCTGCTGGAGTCTGGCTGCTGGAGTCTGGGCTGCAGGGGTCTGGGTTTCTGGAGTCTGGGCTGATGGAGTCTGGGCTTCTGGAGTCTGGGCTGCTGGAGTCTGGCTGCTGGAGTCTGGGCTGCAGGGGTCTGGCTGCTGGAGTCTGGGCTCCTGGAGTCTGAGCTGCAGGAGTCTGGGCTGAAGGAGTCTGGGCTGCTGGTGTCTGGGCGGATGGAGTCTGGGCTGCTGGAGTCTGGACTGCTGGTGTCTGGGCTGCAGGAGTCTGGGCTGAAGGAGTCTGGGCTGAAAGAGTCTGGCTGCTGGAGTCTGGGCTGCTGGAGTCTGTCAGCTGGAGTCTGGGCTGCTGGTGTCTGGGCTGAAGGAGGCTGGGCTGCAGGAGTCTGGCTGTTGAGTCTGGGCTGCTGGTGTCTGGGCTGCTGGAGTCTGGGCTGCAGGAGTCTGGGCATCTGGAGTCTGGGCTGCTGGAGTCTGGATGCTGGAGTCTGGGCTGAAGGAGTCTGGGCTGCAGGAGTTTGGCTGCTGGAGTCTGGGCTGCTGGAGTCTGGGCTTCAGCAGTCTGGCTGCAGGAGTCAAGGCTGCGGCTGACTGGGCTGCTGGATTCTGGGCTGCTGGAGTCTGGACTGCTGGAGTCTGAGCTGCAGGAGTCTGGACTGCAGTAGTCTAGCTGCTGTAGTCTGGGCTGCTGGAGTCTGGGCTGCTGGAGTCTTGGCTGCTGGAGTCTGGCCTGCTGGATGCTTGGCTGCTGGTGTCTGGGCTGAAGGAGTCTGGACTGCTGGACTCTGGGCTGCTGGAGTCTGGGCTGCAGGAGCCTGGGCTGAAGGAGTCGAGGCTGCTAGATTCTGGTCTGCTGGTGTCTGGGCTGAAGAAGTCTAAGCTGCTGGAATCTGGCTGCAGGAGTCTGGCTGTAGGAGTCTGGGTTGCAGGAGTCTGCGCTGCAGGTGTCTGGGCTGCTGGAGTCTGGGGTGCTGGAGTCTGGGCTGCAGGAGTCTGGGCTGAAGGAGTCTGGCTGCTGGACCCTGGGCTGCTGGTGTCTGGGCTGCTGGAGTCTGGTCTGCAGGAATCTGGCTGCTGGAGTCTGGGCTGCTGGTGTCTGGGCTGCTGGAGTCTGGGCTGCAGGAGTCTAAATGCTGGAGTCTGGGCTGAAGGAGTCTTGGCTGCTGGTGTCTGGGCTGCTGGAGTTTGGGCTGCTGGATCTGGGCTGAAGAAGTCTGGGCTGCAGGAGTCTGGCTGCTGGAGTCTGGGCTGCTGGAGTCTGGGCTGCTGGATGCTTGGCTGCTGGTGTCTGGGCTGAAGGAGTCTGGAATGCTGGAGTCTGGCTGCTGGAGTCAGGGCTGCTAGCATCTGGGCTGCTGGAGTCTAGGCTGCAGGAATCTGGGCTGCAGGAGTCTGGGCCTCTGGAGTTTGGGCTGCAGGAGTGTGGGCTGCAGGAGTCTGGGCTGCTGGTGTCTGGGCTGAAGGAGTCTGGGCTGCTGGTGTCTGGGCTGAAGTAGTCTAAGCTGCTGGAATCTGGCTGCAGGTGTCTGGCTGTAGGAGTCTGGGCTGCAGCAGTCTGGGCTGCAAGGGTCTGGGCTGCTGGAGTCTGGGCTGCTGGAGTCTGGGCTGCAGGAGTCTGGGCTGTAGGAGTCTGGCTGCTGGAGTCTGGTCTGCTGGTGTCTGGGCTGCTGGAGACTGGTCTGCAGAAGTCTGGCTCCTGGAGCCTGGGCTGCAGGAGTCTGGGCTGAAGGAGTCTGTGCTGTTGGAGTCTGGGCTGCTGGAGTCTGGGCTGCTGGAGGCTTGGCTGCTGGTGTCTGGGCTTAAGGAGTCTGTGCTGCTGGAGGCTTGGCTGCTGGAGTCTGGGCTGCTGGTGTCTGGGCTGAAGGAGTCTGGGCTGCAAGGAGTCTGGGCTGCTGGTGTCTGGGGTGCTGGAGTCTGGGCTGCAGGAGTCTGGGCTGAAGGAGTCTGGCTGCTGGACCCTGGGCTGCTGGTGTCTGGGCTGCTGGAGTCTGGTCTGCAGGAATCTGGCTGCTGGAGTCTGGGCTGCAGGAGTCTGGGCTGAAGGAGTCTGTGCTGCTGGAGTCTGTGCTGCTGGTGTCTGGGCTGCTGGTGTCTGGGCTGCAGGAGTCTGGGCTGAAAGAGTCTGGCTGCTGGAGTCTGGGCTGCTGGAGTCTGTCATCTGGAGTCTGGGCTGCTGGTGTCTCGGCTGCTGGTGTCTGGGCTGAAGGAGTCTGGGCTGCAGGAGTATGGCTGCTGGAGCCTGGGCTGCTGGTGTCTGGGCTTCTGGAGTCTGGGCTGCAAGAGTCTGAATGCTGGAGTCTGGGCTGAAGGAGCCTTGGCTGCTGGTGTCTGGGCTGCTGGAGTTTGGGCTGCTGGATCTGGGCTGAAGAAGTCTGGGCTGCTGGATGCTTGGCTGCTGGTGTCTGGGCTGAAGGAGTCTGGAATGCTGGAGTCTGGCTGCTAGCGTCTGGGCTGCTGGAGTCTAGGCTGCAGGAATCTGGGCTGCAGGAGTCTGGGCTTCTGGAGTTTGGGCTGCAGGAGTGTGGGCTGCAGGAGTCTGGGCTGCTGGTGTCTGGGCTGAAGGAGTCTAAGCTGCTGGAATCTGGCTGCAGGTGTCTGGCTGTAGGAGTCTGGGCTGCAGCAGTCTGGGCTGCAAGGGTCTGGGTTCTGGAGTCTGGGCTGCTGGAGTCTGGGCTGCAGGAGTCTGGGCTGAAGGAGTCTGGCTGCTGGAGTCTGGTCTGCTGGTGTCTGGGCTGCTGGAGACTGGTCTGCAGAAGTCTGGCTCCTGGAGTCTGGGCTGCAGGAGTCTGGGCTGAAGGAGTCTGTGCTGCTGGAGTCTGGGCTGCTGGAGTCTGGGCTGCTGGAGGCTTGGCTGCTGGTGTCTGGGCTTAAGGAGTCTGTGCTGCTGGAGGCTTGGCTGCTGGAGTCTGGGCTGCTGGTGTCTGGGCTGAAGGAGTCTGGGCTGCAAGGAGTCTGGGCTGCTGGTGTCTGGGCTGAAAGTGTCTCGGCTGCTGGAGTGTGGGCTGCTGGTGTCTGACTGCTGGAGTCTGGCTGCTGGAGTCTGGGCTGCAGGAGTCTGGGCTGCAGGAGTTTGGGCTGCACGAGTCTGGGCTGCTGGAGTCTGGCAGCTGGAGTCTGGCTGCTGGAGTCTGGGCTGCTGGAGTCTGGGCTGCTGGAGTCTGGGCTGAAGGAATCTGGGCTGCAGGAGTCTGGGCTGCTGGAGTCTGGGCTGCAGGAGTCTGGGCTGCAGGAGTCTCGGCTGCTGGGGTCTGGGCTGAAGGAGTCTGGGCTGCTGGTGTCTGGGCTGAAGGAGTCTAAGCTGCTGGAATCTGGCTGCAGGAGTCTGGCTGTAGGAGTCTGGGCTGCAGGAGTCTGCGCTGCAGGTGTCTGGGTTGCTGGAGTCTGGGCTGTTGGAGTCTCGGCTGCAGGAGTCTGGGCTGAAGGAGTCTGGCTGCTGGAGCCTGGGCTGCTGGTGTCTGGGCTGCTGGAGTCTGGTCTGCAGGAATCTGGCTGCTGGTGTCTGGGCTGCTGGAGTCTGGTCTGCAGGAATCTGGCTGCTGGAGTCTGGGCTGCTGGTTTCTCGGCACCTGGAGTCTGAGCTGCAGGAGTCTGAATGCTGGAGTCTGGGCTGCAGGAGTATGGCTGCTGTAGCCTGGGCTGCTGGTGTCTGGGCTACTGGAGTCTGAGCTGCAGGAGTCTGAATGCTGGAGTCTGGGCTGAAGGAGTCTGGGCTGAAGGAGTCTGGGCTGCAGGAGTCTGGGCTTCTGGAGTCTGGGCTGCTGGTGGCTGGGCTGATGGAGTCTGGGCTGCTGAAGTCTGGGCTGCAGGAGTCTGGGCTGAAGGAGTCTGGCTGCTGGAGACTGGGCTGCTGGTGTCTGGGCTGCTGGAGTCTGGTCTGCAGGAGTCTGGCTGCTGGAGTCTGGGCTGCAGGAGTCTGGGCTGCAGGAGTCTGGGCTGCTGGAGTCTGGGCTGCTGGTGTCTGGGCTGAAAGAATCTGGGCTGCTGGAGTCTGGGCTGCTGGTGTCTGGGCTGCAGCAGTCTGGGCTCCTGGAGTCTGGGCTGCAGGAATCGGGGCTGCTGGAGTATGGGCAGCTGGAGTCTGGGCTGCTGGAGTCTGGGGTGCTGGAGTCTGGGCTCATGGAGTCTGGCTGCTGGAGTCTGGGCTGCAGGAGTTTGGGCTGCTGGAGTCTGGGCTTCTGGAGTCTGGGCTGCTGGTGTCTGGGCTTCTGGAGTCTGGGCTGCTGGAGTCTGGCTGCTGGAGTCTGGGCTGCAGGGGTCTGGCTGCTGGAGTCTGGGCTGCAGGAGTCTGGGCTGAAGAAGTCTGTGCTGCTGGAGTCTGTGCTGCTGGTGTCTGGGCTGCTGGTGTCTGGGCTGCAGGAGTCTGGGCTGAAAGAGTCTGGCTGCTGGAGTCTGGGCTGCTGGAGTCTGTCATCTGGAGTCTGGGCTGCTGGTGTCTCGGCTGCTGGTGTCTCGGCTGCTGGTGTCTGGGCTGAAGGAGTCTGGGCTGCAGGAGTATGGCTGCTGGAGCCTGGGCTGCTGGTGTATTGGCTGCTGGAGTCTGGGCTGCAGGAGTCTGAATGCTGGAGTCTGGGCTGAAGGAGCCTTGGCTGCTGGTGTCTGGGCTGCTGGAGTTTGGGCTGCTGGATCTGGGCTGAAGAAGTCTGGGCTGCAGGAGTCTGGCTGCTGGAGTCTGGGCTGCTGGAGTCTGGGCTGCTGGATGCTTGGCTGCTGGTGTCTGGGCTGAAGGAGTCTGGAATGCTGGAGTCTGGCTGCTAGCGTCTGGGCTGCTGGAGTCTAGGCTGCAGGAATCTGGGCTGCAGGAGTCTGGGCTTCTGGAGTTTGGGCTGCAGGAGTCTGGGCTGCTGGTGTCTGGGCTGAAGGAGTCTAAGCTGCTGGAATCTGGCTGCAGGTGTCTGGCTGTAGGAGTCTGGGCTGCAGCAGTCTGGGCTGCAAGGGTCTGGGCTGCTGGAGTCTGGGCTGCTGGAGTCTGGGCTGCAGGAGTCTGGGCTGAAGGAGTCTGGCTGCTGGAGTCTGGTCTGCTGGTGTCTGGGCTGCTGGAGACTGGTCTGCAGAAGTCTGGCTCCTGGAGTCTGGGCTGCAGGAGTCTGTGCTGAAGGAGTCTGTGCTGCTGGAGTCTGGGCTGCTGGAGTCTGGGCTGCAGAGGCTTGGCTGCTGGTGTCTGGGCTTAAGGAGTCTGTGCTGCTGGAGGCTTGGCTGCTGGAGTCTGGGCTGCTGGTGTCTGGGCTGAAGGAGTCTGGGCTGCAAGGAGTCTGGGCTGCTGGTGTCTGGGCTGAAAGTGTCTCGGCTGCTGGAGTGTGGGCTGCTGGTGTCTGACTGCTGGAGTCTGGCTGCTGGAGTCTGGGCTGCAGGAGTCTGGGCTGCAGGAGTTTGGGCTTCACGAGTCTGGGCTGCTGGAGTCTGGCAGCTGGAGTCTGGCTGCTGGAGTCTGGGCTGCTGGAGTCTGGGCTGCTGGAGTCTGGGCTGAAGGAATCTGGGCTGCAGGAGTCTGGGCTGCTGGAGTCTGGGCTGCAGGAGTCTGGGCTGCAGGAGTCTCGGCTGCTGGGGTCTGGGCTGAAGGAGTCTGGGCTGCTGGTGTCTGGGCTGAAGGAGTCTAAGCTGCTGGAATCTGGCTGCAGGAGTCTGGCTGTAGGAGTCTGGGCTGCAGGAGTCTGCGCTGCAGGTGTCTGGGTTGCTGGAGTCTGGACTGTTGGAGTCTCGGCTGCAGGAGTCTGGGCTGAAGGAGTCTGGCTGCTGGAGCCTGGGCTGCTGGTGTCTGGGCTGCTGGAGTCTGGTCTGCAGGAATCTGGCTGCTGGAGTCTGGGCTGCAGGAGTCTGGGCTGAGGGAGTCTGTGCTGCTGGAGTCGGGGCTGCTGGCATCTATCATCTGGAGTCTGGGCTGCTGGTTTCTCGGCTGCTGGAGTCTGAGCTGCAGGAGTCTGAATGCTGGAGTCTGGGCTGCAGGAGTATGGCTGCTGTAGCCTGGGCTGCTGGTGTCTGGGCTACTGGAGTCTGAGCTGCAGGAGTCTGAATGCTGGAGTCTGGGCTGAAGGAGTCTGGGCTGAAGGAGTCTGGGCTGCAGGAGTCTGGGCTTCTGGAGTCTGGGCTGCTGGTGTCTGGGCTGATGGAGTCTGGGCTGCTGTAGTCTGGGCTGCAGGAGTCTGGGCTGAAGGAGTCTGGCTGCTGGAGACTGGGCTGCTGGTGTCTGGGCTGCTGGAGTCTGGTCTGCAGGAGTCTGGCTGCTGGAGTCTGGGCTGCAGGAGTCTGGGCTGAAGGAGTCTGGGCTGCTGGAGTCTGGGCTGCTGGTGTCTGGGCTGAAAGAATCTGGGCTGCTGGAGTCTGGGCTGCTGGTGTCTGGGCTGCAGCAGTCTGGGCTCCTGGAGTCTGGGCTGCAGGAATCGGGGCTGCTGGAGTATGGGCAGCTGGAGTCTGGGCTGCTGGAGTCTGGGGTGCTGGAGTCTGGGCTCATGGAGTCTGGCTGCTGGAGTCTGGGCTGCAGGAGTTTGGGCTGCTGGAGTCTGGGCTTCTGGAGTCTGGGCTGCTGATGTCTGGGCTTCTGGAGTCGGTGCTGCTGGAGTCTGGCTGCTGGAGTCTGGGCTGCAGGGGTCTGGCTGCTGGAGTCTGGGCTGCTGGAGTCTGGGCTGCTGGTGTCTCGGCTGCTGGAGTCTGGTCTGCAGGAGTCTCGCTGCTGGAGTCTGGGCTGCAGGAGTCTGGGCTGCAGGAGTCTGGGCTGCTGGTGTCTGGGCTGCTGGCGTCTCGGCTGATGGAGTCTGGGCTGATGGAGTCTGGGCTGCTGAAGTCTGGGCTGCCGGAGTCTGGGCTGAAGGAGTCTGGGCTGCCGGTGTCTGGGCTGCTGGAGTCTGGTCTGCAGGAGTCTGGCTGCTGGAGCCTGGGCTGCAGGAGTCTGGGCTGATGGAGTCTGGGCTGATGGAGTCTGGGCTGCTGAAGTCTGGGCTGCCGGAGTCTGGGCTGAAGGAGTCTGGCTGCTGGAGTCTGGGCTGCTGGTGTCTGGGCTGCTGGAGTCTGGTCTGCAGGAGTCTGGCTGCTGGAGTCTGGGCTGCAGGAGTCTGGGCTGCTGGTGTCTGGGCTGAAAGAATCTGGGCTGCTGGAGTCTGGGCTGCTGGTGTATGGGCTGCAGGAGTCTGGGCTCCTTGAGTCTGGGCTGCAGGAACCTGGGCTGCTGGAGTATGGGCAGCTGGAGTCTGGGCTGCTGGAGTCTGGGCTGCTGGAGCCTGGGCTCATGGAGTCTGGCTGCTGGAGTCTGGGCTGCAGGAGTTTGGGCTGCTGGAGTCTGGGCTTCTGGAGTCTGGGCTGCTGGTGTCTGGGCTTCTGGAGTCTGGGCTGCTGGAGTCTGGCTGCTGGAGTCTGGGCTGCAGGGGTCTGGGTTTCCTGAGTCTGGGCTGCTGGAGTCTGGGCTTCTGGAGTCTGGGCTGCTGGAGTCTGGCTGCTGGAGTCTGGGCTGCAGGGGTCTGGCTGCTGGAGTCTGGGCTGCTGGAGTCTGGGCTGCTGGTGTCTGGGCTGCTGGAGTCTGGTCTGCAGGAGTCTCGCTGCTGGAGTCTGGGCTGCAGGAGTCTGGGCTGAAGGAGTCTGGGCTGCTGGTGTCTGGGCGGATGGAGTCTGGGCTGCTGGAGTCTGGACTGCTGGTGTCTGGGCTGCAGGAGTCTGGGCTGCTGGAGTCTGGCTGCTGGAGTCTGGGCTGCAGGGGTCTGGGTTTCTTGAGTCTGGGCTGCTGGAGTCTGGGCTTCTGGAGTCTGGGCTGCTGGAGTCTGGGCTGCTGGAGTCTGGCTGCTGGAGTCTGGGCTGCAGGGGTCTGGCTGCTGCAGTCTGGGCTGCTGGAGTCTGGGCTGCTGGTGTCTTGGCTGCTGGAGTCTGGTCTGCAGGAGTCTCGCTGCTGGAGTCTGGGCTGCAGGAGTCTGGGCTGAAGGAGTCTGGGCTGCTGGTGTCTGGGCGGATGGAGTCTGGGCTGCTGGAGTCTGGACTGCTGGTGTCTGGGCTGCAGGAGTCTGGGCAGAAGGAGTCTGGGCTGAAGAAGTCTGGGCTGCAGGAGTCTGGCTGCTGGAGTCTGGGCTGCTGGAGTCTGGGCTGCTGGATGCTTGGCTGCTGGAGTCTGGTCTGCAGGAGTCTCGCTGCTGGAATCTGGGCTGCAGGAGTCTGGGCTGAAGGAGTCTGGGCTGCTGGTCTGAGCTGAAGGAGACTGGGCTGCTGGAGTCTGGGCTGCTGGTGTCTGGGCTGAAAGAATCTGGGCTGCTGGAGTCTGGGCTGCTGGTGTCTGGGCTGCTGGTGTCTTGGCTGCTGGAGTCTGGTCTGCAGGAGTCTCGCTGCTGGAATCTGGGCTGCAGGAGTCTGGGCTGAAGGAGTCTGGGCTGCTGGTGTCTGGGCTGATGGAGTCTGGGCTGCTGGAGTCTGGACTGCTGGTGCCTGTCCTGAAGGGTTCTAGGCTGCTGGAGTCTGTGCTGAAAGAGTCTGGCTGCTGGAGTCTGGGCTGCTGGAGTCTGTCAGCTGGAGTCAGGGCTGCTGGAGTCTGGTCTGCAGGAGTCTCGCTGCTGGAATCTGGGCTGCAGGAGTCTGGGCTGAAGGAGTCTGGGCTGCTGGTGTCTGGGCTGATGGAGTCTGGGCTGCTGGAGTCTGGACTGCTGGTGCCTGTCCTGAAGGGTTCTAGGCTGCTGGAGTCTGTGCTGAAAGAGTCTGGCTGCTGGAGTCTGGGCTGCTGGAGTCTGTCAGCTGGAGTCAGGGCTGCTGGTGTCTGGGCTGAAGGAGGCTGGGCTGCAGGAGTCTGGCTGTTGAGTCTGGGCTGCAGGAGTTTGGGCTGCTGGAGTCTGTGCTTCTGGAGTCTGGGCTGCTGGTGTCTGGGCGTCTGGAGTCTGGGCTGCTGGAGTCTGGCTGCTGGAGTCTGGGCTGCAGGGGTCTGGGCTTCTGGAGTCTGGGCTGCTGTAGTCTGGGCTTCTGGAGTCTGGGCTGCTGGAGTGTGGCTGCTGGAGTCTGGGCTGCAGGGGTCTGGCTGCTGGAGTCTGGGCTGCTGGAGTCTGGGCTGCTGGAGTCTGGGCTGCTGGAGTCTGGGCTGCTGGTGTCTGGGCTGCTGGTGTCATGGCTGCTGGAGTCTGGTCTGCAGGAGTCTCGCTGCTGGAATCTGGGCTGCAGGAGTCTGGGCTGAAGGAGTCTGGGCTGCTGGTGCCTGGGCTGATGGAGTCTGGGCTGCTGGAGTCTGGACTGCTGGTGTCTGTCCTGAAGGGTTCTAGGCTGCTGGAGTCTGTGCTGAAAGAGTCTGGCTGCTGGAGTCTGGGCTGCTGGAGTCTGTCAGCTGGAGTCTGGGCTGCTGGTGTCTGGGCTGAAGGAGGCTGGGCTGCAGGAGTCTGGCTGTTGAGTCTGGGCTGCAGGAGTTTGGGCTGCTGGAGTCTGGGCTTCTGGAGTCTGGGTTGCTGGTGTCTGGGCTTCTGGAGTCTGCGCTGCTGGAGTCTGGCTGCTGGAGTCTGGGCTGCAGGGGTCTGGCTGCTGGAGTCTGGGCTGCTGGAGTCTGGGCTGCTGGTGTCTCGGCTGCTGGAGTCTGGTCTGCAGGAGTCTCGCTGCTGGAGTCTGGGCTGCAGGAGTCTGGGCTGCAGGAGTCTGGGCTGCTGGTGTCTGGGCTGCTGGCGTCTCGGCTGATGGAGTCTGGGCTGATGGAGTCTGGGCTGCTGAAGTCTGGGCTGCCGGAGTCTGGGCTGAAGGAGTCTGGGCTGCCGGTGTCTGGGCTGCTGGAGTCTGGTCTGCAGGAGTCTGGCTGCTGGAGCCTGGGCTGCAGGAGTCTGGGCTGATGGAGTCTGGGCTGATGGAGTCTGGCCTGCTGAAGTCTGGGCTGCCGGAGTCTGGGCTGAAGGAGTCTGGCTGCTGGAGTCTGGGCTGCTGGTGTCTGGGCTGCTGGGGTCTGGTCTGCAGGAGTCTGGCTGCTGGAGTCTGGGCTGCAGGAGTCTGGGCTGAAGTAGTCTGGGCTGCTGGAGTCTGGGCTGCTGGTGTCTCGGCTGAAAGAATCTGGGTTGCTGGAGTCTGGGCTGCTGGTGTATGGGCTGCAGGAGTCTGGGCTCCTTGAGTCTGGGCTGCAGGAACCTGGGCTGCTGGAGTATGGGCAGCTGGAGTCTGGGCTGCTGGAGTCTGGGCTGCTGGAGCCTGGGCTCATGGAGTCTGGCTGCTGGAGTCTGGGCTGCAGGAGTTTGGGCTGCTCGAGTCTGGGCTTCTGGAGGCTGGGCTGCTGGTGTCTGGGCTTCTGGAGTCTGGGCTGCTGGAGTCTGGCTGCTGGAGTCTGGGCTGCAGGGGTCTGGGTTTCTTGAGTCTGGGCTGCTGGAGTCTGGGCTTCTGGAGTCTGGGCTGCTGGAGTCTGGCTGCTGGAGTCTGGGCTGCAGGGGTCTGGCTGCTGGAGTCTGGGCTGCTGGAGTCTGGGCTGCTGGTGTCTGGGCTGCTGGAGTCTGGTCTGCAGGAGTCTCGCTGCTGGAGTCTGGGCTGCAGGAGTCTGGGCGGATGGAGTCTGGGCTGCTGGAGTCTGGACTGCTGGTGTCTGGGCTGCAGGAGTCTGGGCTGAAGGAGTCTGGGCTGAAAGAGTCTGGCTGCTGGAGTCTGGGCTGCTGGAGTCTGTCAGCTGGAGTCTGGGCTGCTGGAGTCTGGGCTGCTGGAGTCTGGACTGCTGGTGTCTGGGCTGCAGGAGTCTGGGCTGAAGGAGTCTGGGCTGAAAGAGTCTGGCTGCTGGAGTCTGGGCTGCTGGAGTCTGTCAGCTGGAGGCTGGGCTGCAGGAGTCTGGCTGTTGAGTCTGGGCTGCTGGTGTCTGGGCTGCTGGAGTCTGGGCTGCAGGAGTCTGGGCATCTGGAGTCTGGGCTGCTGGAGTCTGGATGCTGGAGTCTGGGCTGAAGGAGACTGGGCTGCAGGTGTCTGGGCTTCTGGAGTCTGAGCTGAAGGAGTCTGGGCTGCAGGAGTTTGGCTGCTGGAGTCTGGGCTGCTGGAGTCTGGGCTTCAGCAGTCTGGCTGCAGGAGTCAAGGCTGCGGCTGACTGGTCTGCTGGATCTGGGCTGCTGGAGTCTGGACTGCTGGAGTCTGAGCTGCAGGAGTCTGGACTGCAGTAGTCTAGCTGCTGTAGTCTGGGCTGCTGGAGTCTGGGCTGAAGAAGTCTGGGCTGCTGGAGTCTGGGCTGCTGGAGTCTGGGCTGAAGAAGTCTGGGCTGCAGGAGTCTGGCTGCTGGAGTCTGGGCTGCTGGAGTCTGGGCTGCTGGATGCTTGGCTGCTGGTGTCTGGGCTGAAGGAGTCTGGACTGCTGGAGTCTGGGCTGCTGGAGTCTGGGCTGCAGGAGTCTGGGCTGAAGGAGTCGAGGCTGCTAGAGTCTGGTCTGCTGGTGTCTGGGCTGAAGGAGTCTAAGCTGCTGGAATCTGGCTGCAGGAGTCTGGCTTTAGGAGTCTGGATTGCAGGAGTCTGCGCTGCAGGTGTCTGGGCTGTTGGAGTCTGGGCTGCTGGAGTCTGGGCTGCAGGAGTCTGGGCTGAAGGAGTCTGGCTGCTGGACCCTGGGCTGCTGGTGTCTGGGCTGCTGGAGTCTGGTCTGCAGGAATCTGGCTGCTGGAGTCTGGGCTGCAGGAGTCTGGGCTGAAGGAGTCTGTGCTGCTGGAGTCTGGGCTGATGGTGTCTGGGCTGCAGGAGTCTGGGCTGAAAGAGTCTGGCTGCTGGAGTCTGGGCTGCTGGAGTCTGTCATCTGGAGTCTGGGCTGCTGGTGTCTCGGCTGCTGGTGTCTGGGCTGATGGAGTCTGGGCTGCAGGAGTATGGCTGCTGGAGCCTGGGCTGCTGGTGTCTGGGCTGCTGGAGTCTGGGCTGCAGGAGTCTGAATGCTGGAGTCTGGGCGGAAGGAGTCTGGGCTGCTGGAGTCTGGATGCTGGAGTCTGGGCTGAAGGAGTCTGGGCTGCTGGAGTCTGGGCTTCTGGAGTCTGGGCTGAAGGCGTCTTGGCTGCAGGGGTCTGGGCTGCTGGAGTCTGGGCTTCTGTAGTCTGGGCTGAAGGCGTCTTGGCTGCTGGAGTCTGGGCTGCTGAAGTCTGGGCTGCAGGAGTCTGGGCTGAAGGAGTCTGGCTGCTGGAGTCTGGGCTGCTGGAGTCTGGGCTGCTGGAGTCTTGTCTGCAGGATTCTGGCTGCTGGAGTCTGGGCTGCAGGAGTCTGAGCTGAAGGAGACTGGGCTTCTGGAGTCTGGGCTGCTGGTGTCTGGGCTGAAAGAATCTGGGCTGCAGGGGTCTGGCTGCTGGAGTCTGGGCTGCTGGAGTCTGGGCTGCTGGTGTCTTGGCTGCTGGAGTCTGGTCTGCAGGAGTCTCGCTGCTGGAATCTGGGCTGCAGGAGTCTGGGCTGAAGGAGTCTGGGCTGCTGGTGTCTGGGCTGATGGAGTCTGGGCTGCTGGAGTCTGGACTGCTGGTGTCTGTCCTGAAGGGTTCTAGGCTGCTGGAGTCTGTGCTGAAAGAGTCTGGCTGCTGGAGTCTGGGCTGCTGGAGTCTGTCAGCTGGAGTCTGGGCTGCTGGTGTCTGGGCTGAAGGAGGCTGGGCTGCAGGAGTCTGGCTGTTGAGTCTGGGCTGCAGGAGTTTGGGCTGCTGGAGTCTGGGCTTCTGGAGTCTGGGTTGCTGGTGTCTGGGCTTCTGGAGTCTGTGCTGCTGGAGTCTGGCTGCTGGAGTCTGGGCTGCAGGGGTCTGGGCTTCTGGAGTCTGGGCTGCTGGAGTCTGGGCTTCTGGAGTCTGGGCTGCTGGAGTCTGGCTGCTGGAGTCTGGGCTGCAGGGGTCTGGCTGCTGGAGTCTGGGCTGCTGGAGTCTGGGCTGCTGGTGTCTGGGCTGCTGGAGTCTGGTCTGCAGGAGTCTCGCTGCTGGAGTCTGGGCTGCAGGAGTCTGGGCTGAAGGAGTCTGGGCTGCTGGTGTCTGGGCGGATGGAGTCTGGGCTGCTGGAGTCTGGACTGCTGGTGTCTGGGCTGCAGGAGTCTGGGCAGAAGGAGTCTGGGCTGAAGAAGTCTGGGCTGCAGGAGTCTGGCTGCTGGAGTCTGGGCTGCTGGAGTCTGGGCTGCTGGATGCTTGGCTGCTGGAGTCTGGGCTGCAGGAGTCTCGCTGCTGGAATCTGGGCTGCAGGAGTCTGGGCTGCAGGAGTCTGGGCTGAAGGAGTCTGGGCTGCTGGTCTGAGCTGAAGGAGACTGGGCTGCTGGAGTCTGGGCTGCTGGTGTCTGGGCTGAAAGAATCTGGGCTGCTGGAGTCTGGGCTGCTGGTGTCTGGGCTGCAGGAGTCTGGCTGCTGGAGTCTGGGCTGCAGGGGTCTGGCTGCTGGAGTCTGGGCTGCTGGAGTCTGGGCTGCTGGTGTCTTGGCTGCTGGAGTCTGGTCTGCAGGAGTCTCGCTGCTGGAATCTGGGCTGCAGGAGTCTGGGCTGAAGGAGTCTGGGCTGCTGGTGTCTGGGCTGATGGAGTCTGGGCTGCTGGAGTCTGGACTGCTGGTGCCTGTCCTGAAGGGTTCTAGGCTGCTGGAGTCTGTGCTGAAAGAGTCTGGCTGCTGGAGTCTGGGCTGCTGGAGTCTGTCAGCTGGAGTCAGGGCTGCTGGTGTCTGGGCTGAAGGAGGCTGGGCTGCAGGAGTCTGGCTGTTGAGTCTGGGCTGCAGGAGTTTGGGCTGCTGGAGTCTGTGCTTCTGGAGTCTGGGCTGCTGGTGTCTGGGCGTCTGGAGTCTGGGCTGCTGGAGTCTGGCTGCTGGAGTCTGGGCTGCAGGGGTCTGGGCTTCTGGAGTCTGGGCTGCTGTAGTCTGGGCTTCTGGAGTCTGGGCTGCTGGAGTGTGGCTGCTGGAGTCTGGGCTGCAGGGGTCTGGCTGCTGGAGTCTGGGCTGCTGGAGTCTGGGCTGCTGGAGTCTGGGTTGCTGGTGTCTGGGCTGCTGGTGTCATGGCTGCTGGAGTCTGGTCTGCAGGAGTCTCGCTGCTGGAATCTGGGCTGCAGGAGTCTGGGCTGAAGGAGTCTGGGCTGCTGGTGTCTGGGCTGATGGAGTCTGGGCTGCTGGAGTCTGGACTGCTGGTGTCTGTCCTGAAGGGTTCTAGGCTGCTGGAGTCTGTGCTGAAAGAGTCTGGCTGCTGGAGTCTGGGCTGCTGGAGTCTGTCAGCTGGAGTCTGGGCTGCTGGTGTCTGGGCTGAAGGAGGCTGGGCTGCAGGAGTCTGGCTGTTGAGTCTGGGCTGCAGGAGTTTGGGCTGCTGGAGTCTGGGCTTCTGGAGTCTGGGTTGCTGGTGTCTGGGCTTCTGGAGTCTGTGCTGCTGGAGTCTGGCTGCTGGAGTCTGGGCTGCAGGGGTCTGGGCTTCTGGAGTCTGGGCTGCTGGAGTCTGGGCTTCTGGAGTCTGGGCTGCTGGAGTCTGGCTGCTGGAGTCTGGGCTGCAGGGGTCTGGCTGCTGGAGTCTGGGCTGCTGGAGTCTGGGCTGCTGGTGTCTGGGCTGCTGGAGTCTGGTCTGCAGGAGTCTCGCTGCTGGAGTCTGGGCTGCAGGAGTCTGGGCTGAAGGATTCTGGGCTGCTGGTGTCTGGGCGGATGGAGTCTGGGCTGCTGGAGTCTGGACTGCTGGTGTCTGGGCTGCAGGAATCTGGGCAGAAGGAGTCTGGGCTGAAAGAGTCTGGCTGCTGGAGTCTGGGCTGCTGGAGTCTGTCAGCTGGAGTCTGGGCTGCTGGTGTCTGGGCTGAAGGAGGCTGGGCTGCAGGAGTCTGGCTGCTGAGTCTGGGCTGCTGGTGTCTGGGCTGTTGGAGTCTGGGCTGCTGGAGTCTGGGCTGCAGGAGTCTGGGCTGAAGGAGTCTGGCTGCTGGACCCTGGGCTGCTGGTGTCTGGGCTGCTGGAGTCTGGTCTGCAGGAATCTGGCTGCTGGAGTCTGGGCTGCAGGAGTCTGGGCTGAAGGAGTCTGTGCTGCTGGAGTCTGGGCTGATGGTGTCTGGGCTGCAGGAGTCTGGGCTGAAAGAGTCTGGCTGCTGGAGTCTGGGCTGCTGGAGTCTGTCATCTGGAGTCTGGGCTGCTGGTGTCTCGGCTGCTGGTGTCTGGGCTGATGGAGTCTGGGCTGCAGGAGTATGGCTGCTGGAGCCTGGGCTGCTGGTGTCTGGGCTGCTGGAGTCTGGGCTGCAGGAGTCTGAATGCTGGAGTCTGGGCGGAAGAGTCTGGGCTGCTGGAGTCTGGATGCTGGAGTCTGGGCTGAAGGAGTCTGGGCTGCTGGAGTCTGGGCTTCTGGAGTCTGGGCTGAAGGCGTCTTGGCTGCAGGGGTCTGGGCTGCTGGAGTCTGGGCTTCTGTAGTCTGGGCTGAAGGCGTCTTGGCTGCTGGAGTCTGGGCTGCTGAAGTCTGGGCTGCAGGAGTCTGGGCTGAAGGAGTCTGGCTGCTGGAGTCTGGGCTGCTGGAGTCTGGGCTGCTGGAGTCTTGTCTGCAGGATTCTGGCTGCTGGAGTCTGGGCTGCAGGAGTCTGAGCTGAAGGAGACTGGGCTTCTGGAGTCTGGGCTGCTGGTGTCTGGGCTGCTGGAGTCTGGGCTGCAGGAGTCTGGGCATCTGGAGTCTGGGCTGCTGGAGTCTGGATGCTGGAGTCTGGGCTGAAGGAGACTGGACTGCTGGAGTCTGGGCTGCAGTTGTCTGGGCTTCTGAAGTCTGAGCTGAAGGAGTCTGGGTTGCTGGAGTCTGGGCTTCAGCAGTCTGGCTGCAGGAGTCAAGGCTGCGGCTGACTGGGCTGCTGGATTCTGGGCTGCTGTAGTCTGGGCTGCTGGAGTCTGGGCTGCTGGAGTGTTGGCTGCTGGTGTCTGGGCTGCTGGAGTCTGGGCTGCTGGAGTCTGGGCTGAAGAAGTCTGGGCTGCAGGAGTCTGGCTGCTGGAGTCTGGGCTGCTGGAGTCTGGGCTGCTGGATGCTTGGCTGCTGGTGTCTGGGCTGAAGGAGTCTGGACTGCTGGAGTCTGGGCTGCAGGAGTCTGGGCTGAAGGAGTCTAGGCTGCTCGAGTCTGGTCTGCTGGTGTCTGCGCTGAAGGAGTCTAAGCTGCTGGAATCTGGCTGCAGGAGTCTGGCTGTAGGAGTCTGGGTTGCAGAAGTCTGCGCTGCAGGTGTCTGGGCTGCTGGAGTCTGGGCTGCTGGAGTCTGGGCTGCAGGAGTCTGGGCTGAAGGAGTCTGGCTGCTGGACCCTGGGCTGCTGGTGTCTGGGCTGCTGGAGTCTGGTCTGCAGGAATATGGCTGCTGGAGTCTGGGCTGAAGGAGTCTGTGCTGCTGGAGTCTGGGCTGCTGGAGTCTGGGCTGCTGGTGTCTGGGCTGCAGGAGTCTGGGCTGAAAGAGTCTGGCTGCTGGAGTCTGGGCTGCTGGAGTCTGTCATCTGGAGTCTGGGCTGCTGGTGTCTCGGCTGCTGGTGTCTGGGCTGAAGGAGTCTGGGCTGCAGGAGTATGGCTGCGGGAGCCTGGGCTGCTGGTGTCTGGGCTGCTGGAGTCTGGGCTGCTGGAGTCTGGGCTGCAGGAGTCTGAATGCTGGAGTCAGGGCTGAAGGAGTCTGGGCTGCTGGAGTCTGGATGCTGGAGTCTGGGCTGAATGAGTCTGGGCTGCTGGAGTCTGGGCTTCTGGAGTCTGGGCTGAAGGCGTCTTGGCTGCAGGAGTCTGGGCTTCTGGAGTCTGGGCTGCTGATGTCTGGACTGATGGAGTCTGGGCTGCTGAAGTCTGGGCTGCAGGAGTCTGGGCTGAAGGAGTCTGGCTGCTGGAGTCTGGGCTGCTGGAGTCTGGGCTGCTGTAGTCTGGTCTGCAGGAGTCTTGCTGCTGGAGTCTGGGCTGCAGGAGTCTGGGCTGAAGGAGTCTGGCTGCTGGAGTCTGGGCTGCTGGAGTCTGGGCTGCTGGAGTCTGGTCTGCAGGAGTCTGGCTGCTGGAATCTGGGCTGCTGGAGTCTGGGCTGCTGGTGTCTGGGCTGAAAGAATCTGGGCTGCTGGAGTCTGGGCTGCTAGTGTCTGGGCTGCAGGAGTCTGGGCTCCTGGAGTCTGGGCTGCAGGAATCTGGGCTGCTGGATTATGGGCAGCTGGAGTCTGAGCTGCTGGAGTCTGGGCTGCTGGAGTCTGGGCTCATGGAGTCTGGCTGCTGGAGTCTGTGCTGCAGGAGTTTGGGCTGCTGGAGTCTGGGCTTCAGGAGTCTGGGCTGCTGGTGTCTGGGCTTCTGGAGTCTGGACTGCTGGAGTCTGGCTGCTGGAGTCTGGGCTGCAGGGGTCTGGCTGCTGGAGTCTGGGCTGCTGGAGTCTGGGCTGCTGGAGTCTGGGCTGCTGGAGTCTGGCTGCTGGAGTCTGGGCTGCAGGGGTCTGGCTGCTGGAGTCTGGGCTGCTGGAGTCTGGGCTGCTGGTGTCTTGGCTGCTGGAGTCTGGTCTGCAGGAGTCTCGCTGCTGGAATCTGGGCTGCAGGAGTCTGGGCTGATGGAGTCTGGGCTGCTGGACTCTGGACTGCTGGTGTCTGTCCTGAAGGGTTCTAGGCTGCTGGAGTCTGTGCTGAAAGAGTCTGGCTGCAGGAGTCTGGCTGTTGAGTCTGGGCTGCAGGAGTTTGGGCTGCTGGAGTCTGTGCTTCTGGAGTCTGGGCTGCTGGTGTCTGGGCGTCTGGAGTCTGGGCTGCTGGAGTCTGGCTGCTGGAGTCTGGGCTGCAGGGGTCTGGGCTTCTGGAGTATGGGCTGCTGTAGTCTGGGCTTCTGGAGTCTGGGCTGCTGGAGTGTGGCTGCTGTAGTCTGGGCTGCAGGGGTCTGGCTGCTGGAGTCTGGGCTGCTGGAGTCTGGGCTGCTGGTGTCTGGGCTGCTGGTGTCATGGCTGCTGGAGTCTGGTCTGCAGGAGTCTCGCTGCTGGAATCTGGGCTGCAGGAGTCTGGGCTCAAGGAGTCTGGGCTGCTGGTGCCTAGGCTGATGGAGTCTGGGCTGCTGGAGTCTGGACTGCTGGTGTCTGTCCTGAAGGGTTCTAGGCTGCTGGAGTCTGTGCTGAAAGAGTCTGGCTGCTGGAGTCTGGGCTGCTGGAGTCTGTCAGCTGGAGTCTGGGCTGCTGGTGTCTGGGCTGAAGGAGGCTGGGCTGCAGGAGTCTGGCTGTTGAGTCTGGGCTGCAGGAGTTTGGGCTGCTGGAGTCTGGGCTTCTGGAGTCTGGGTTGCTGGTGTCTGGGCTTCTGGAGTCTGTGCTGCTGGAGTCTGGCTGCTGGAGTCTGGGCTGCAGGGGTCTGGGCTGCTGGAGTCTGGGCTGCTGGAGTCTGGGCTTCTGGAGTCTGGGCTGCTGGAGTCTGGCTGCTGGAGTCTGGGCTGCAGGGGTCTGGCTTCTGGAGTCTGGGCTGCTGGAGTCTGGGCTGCTGGTGTCTGGGCTGCTGGAGTCTGGTCTGCAGGAGTCTCGCTGCTGGAGTCTGGGCTGCAGGAGTCTGGGCTGAAGGAGTCTGGGCTGCTGGTGTCTGGGCGGATGGAGTCTGGGCTGCTGGAGTCTGGACTGCTGGTGTCTGGGCTGCAGGAATCTGGGCAGAAGGAGTCTGGGCTGAAAGAGTCTGGCTGCTGGAGTCTGGGCTGCTGGAGTCTGTCAGCTGGAGTCTGGGCTGCTGGTGTCTGGGCTGAAGGAGGCTGGGCTGCAGGAATCTGGCTGTTGAGTCTGGGCTGCTGGTGTCTGGGCTGCTGGAGTCTGGGCTGCAGGAGTCTGGGCATCTGGAGTCTGGGCTGCTGGAGTCTGGACTGCTGGTGTCTGTCCTGAAGGGTTCTAGGCTGCTGGAGTCTGTGCTGAAAGAGTCTGGCTGCTGGAGTCTGGGCTGCTGGAGTCTGTCAGCTGGAGTCTGGGCTGCTGGTGTCTGGGCTGAAGCAGGCTGGGCTGCAGGAGTCTGGCTGTTGAGTCTGGGCTGCAGGAGTTTGGGCTGCTGGAGTCTGGGCTTCTGGAGTCTGGGTTGCTGGTGTCTGGGCTTCTGGAGTCTGTGCTGCTGGAGTCTGGCTGCTGGAGTCTGGGCTGCAGGGGTCTGGGCTGCTGGAGTCTGGGCTGCTGGAGTCTGGGCTTCTGGAGTCTGGGCTGCTGGAGTCTGGCTGCTGGAGTCTGGGCTGCAGGGGTCTGGCTTCTGGAGTCTGGGCTGCTGGAGTCTGGGCTGCTGGTGTCTGGGCTGCTGGAGTCTGGTCTGCAGGAGTCTCGCTGCTGGAGTCTGGGCTGCAGGAGTCTGGGCTGAAGGAGTCTGGGCTGCTGGTGTCTGGGCGGATGGAGTCTGGGCTGCTGGAGTCTGGACTGCTGGTGTCTGGGCTGCAGGAATCTGGGCAGAAGGAGTCTGGGCTGAAAGAGTCTGGCTGCTGGAGTCTGGGCTGCTGGAGTCTGTCAGCTGGAGTCTGGGCTGCTGGTGTCTGGGCTGAAGGAGGCTGGGCTGCAGGAATCTGGCTGTTGAGTCTGGGCTGCTGGTGTCTGGGCTGCTGGAGTCTGGGCTGCAGGAGTCTGGGCATCTGGAGTCTGGGCTGCTGGAGTCTGGATGCTGGAGTCTGGGCTGAAGGAGACTGGACTGCTGGAGTCTGGGCTGCAGTTGTCTGGGCTTCTGAAGTCTGAGCTGAAGGAGTCTGGGCTGCAGGAGTTTGGCTGCTGGAGTCTGGGCTGCTGGAGTCTGGGCTTCAGCAGTCTGGCTGCAGGAGTCAAGGCTGCGGCTGACTGGGCTGCTGGATTCTGGGCTGCTGTAGTCTGGGCTGCTGGAGTCTGGGCTGCTGGAGAGTTGGCTGCTGGTGTCTGGGCTGCTGGAGTCTGGGCTGCTGGAGTCTGGGCTGAAGAAGTCTGGGCTGCAGGAGTCTGGCTGCTGGAGTCTGGGCTGCTGGAGTCTGGGCTGCTGGATGCTTGGCTGCTGGTGTCTGGGCTGAAGGAGTCTGGACTGCTGGAGTCTGGGCTGCAGGAGTCTGGGCTGAAGGAGTCTAGGCTGCTCGAGTCTGGTCTGCTGGTGTCTGGGCTGAAGGAGTCTAAGCTGCTGGAATCTGGCTGCAGGAGTCTGGCTGTAGGAGTCTGGGTTGCAGAAGTCTGCGCTGCAGGTGTCTGGGCTGCTGGAGTCTGGGCTGCTGGAGTCTGGGCTGCAGGAGTCTGGGCTGAAGGAGTCTGGCTGCTGGACCCTGGGCTGCTGGTGTCTGGGCTGCTGGAGTCTGGTCTGCAGGAATCTGGCTGCTGGAGTCTGGGCTGCAGGAGTCTGGGCTGAAGGAGTCTGTGCTGCTGGAGTCTGGGCTGCTGGAGTCTGGGCTGCTGGTGTCTGGGCTGCAGGAGTCTGGGCTGAAAGAGTCTGGCTGCTGGAGTCTGGGCTGCTGGTGTCTGGGCTGAAGGAGTCTGGACTGCTGGAGTCTGGGCTGCAGGAGTCTGGGCTGAAGGAGTCTAGGCTGCTCGAGTCTGGTCTGCTGGTGTCTGGGCTGAAGGAGTCTAAGCTGCTGGAATCTGGCTGCAGGAGTCTGGCTGTAGGAGTCTGGGTTGCAGAAGTCTGCGCTGCAGGTGTCTGGGCTGCTGGAGTCTGGGCTGCTGGAGTCTGGGCTGCAGGAGTCTGGGCTGAAGGAGTCTGGCTGCTGGACCCTGGGCTGCTGGTGTCTGGGCTGCTGGAGTCTGGTCTGCAGGAATCTGGCTGCTGGAGTCTGGGCTGCAGGAGTCTGGGCTGAAGGAGTCTGTGCTGCTGGAGTCTGGGCTGCTGGAGTCTGGGCTGCTGGTGTCTGGGCTGCAGGAGTCTGGGCTGAAAGAGTCTGGCTGCTGGAGTCTGGGCTGCTGGAGTCTGTCATCTGGAGTCTGGGCTGCTGGTGTCTCGGCTGCTGGTGTCTGGGCTGAAGGAGTCTGGGCTGCAGGAGTATGGCTGCGGGAGCCTGGGCTGCTGGTGTCTGGGCTGCTGGAGTCTGGGATGCTGGAGTCTGGGCTGCAGGAGTCTGAATGCTGGAGTCAGGGCTGAAGGAGTCTGGGCTGCTGGAGTCTGGATGCTGGAGTCTGGGCTGCTGGAGTCTGGGCTTCTGGAGTCTGGGCTGAAGGCGTCTTGGCTGCAGGAGTCTGGGCGTCTGGAGTCTGGGCTGCTGATGACTGGACTGATGGAGTCTGGGCTGCTGAAGTCTGGGCTGCAGGAGTCTGGGCTGAAGGAGTCTGGCTGCTGGAGTCTGTGCTGCTGGAGTCTGGCTGCTGGAGTCTGGGCTGCAGGGGTCTGGGCTGCTGGAGTCTGGGCTGCTGGAGTCTGGGCTTCTGGAGTCTGGGCTGCTGGAGTCTGGCTGCTGGAGTCTGGGCTGCAGGGGTCTGGCTTCTGGAGTCTGGGCTGCTGGAGTCTGGGCTGCTGGTGTCTGGGCTGCTGGAGTCTGGTCTGCAGGAGTCTCGCTGCTGGAGTCTGGGCTGCAGGAGTCTGGGCTGAAGGAGTCTGGGCTGCTGGTGTCTGGGCGGATGGAGTCTGGGCTGCTGGAGTCTGGACTGCTGGTGTCTGGGCTGCAGGAATCTGGGCAGAAGGAGTCTGGGCTGAAAGAGTCTGGCTGCTGGAGTCTGGGCTGCTGGAGTCTGTCAGCTGGAGTCTGGGCTGCTGGTGTCTGGGCTGAAGGAGGCTGGGCTGCAGGAGTCTGGCTGTTGAGTCTGGGCTGCTGGTGTCTGGGCTGCTGGAGTCTGGGCAGCAGGAGTCTGGGCATCTGGAGTCTGGGCTGCTGGTGTCTGGGCTGCTGGAGTCTGGGCAGCAGGAGTCTGGGCATCTGGAGTCTGGGCTGCTGGAGTTTGGCTGCTGGAGTCTGGGCTGCTGGAGTCTGGGCTTCAGCAGTCTGGCTGCAGGAGTCAAGGCTGCGGCTGACTGGGCTGCTGGATTCTGGGCTGCTGTAGTCTGGGCTGCTGGAGTCTGGGCTGCTGGAGTGTTGGCTGCTGGTGTCTGGGCTGCTGGAGTCTGGGCTGCTGGAGTCTGGGCTGAAGAAGTCTGGGCTGCAGGAGTCTGGCTGCTGGAGTCTGGGCTGCTGGAGTCTGGGCTGCTGGATGCTTGGCTGCTGGTGTCTGGGCTGAAGGAGTCTGGACTGCTGGAGTCTGGGCTGCAGGAGTATGGGCTGAAGGTGTCTAGGCTGCTCGAGTCTGGTCTGCTGGTGTCTGGGCTGAAGGAGTCTAAGCTGCTGGAATCTGGCTGCAGGAGTCTGGCTGTAGGAGTCTGGGTTGCAGAAGTCTGCGCTGCAGGTGTCTGGGCTGCTGGAGTCTGGGCTGCTGGAGTCTGGGCTGCAGGAGTCTGGGCTGAAGGAGTCTGGCTGCTGGACCCTGGGCTGCTGGTGTCTGGGCTGCTGGAGTCTGGTCTGCAGGAATCTGGCTGCTGGAGTCTGGGCTGCAGGAGTCTGGGCTGAAGGAGTCTGTGCTGCTGGAGTCTGGGCTGCTGGAGTCTGGGCTGCTGGTGTCTGGGCTGCAGGAGTCTGGGCTGAAAGAGTCTGGCTGCTGGAGTCTGGGCTGCTGGTGTCTGGGCTGAAGGAGTCTGGACTGCTGGAGTCTGGGCTGCAGGAGTCTGGGCTGAAGGAGTCTAGGCTGCTCGAGTCTGGTCTGCTGGTGTCTGGGCTGAAGGAGTCTAAGCTGCTGGAATCTGGCTGCAGGAGTCTGGCTGTAGGAGTCTGGGTTGCAGAAGTCTGCGAAGCAGGTGTCTGGGCTGCTGGAGTCTGGGCTGCTGGAGTCTGGGCTGCAGGAGTCTGGGCTGAAGGAGTCTGGCTGCTGGACCCTGGGCTGCTGGTGTCTGGGCTGCTGGAGTCTGGTCTGCAGGAATCTGGCTGCTGGAGTCTGGGCTGCAGGAGTCTGGGCTGAAGGAGTCTGTGCTGCTGGAGTCTGGGCTGCTGGAGTCTGGGCTGCTGGTGTCTGGGCTGCAGGAGTCTGGGCTGAAAGAGTCTGGCTGCTGGAGTCTGGGCTGCTGGAGTCTGTCATCTGGAGTCTGGGCTGCTGGTGTCTCGGCTGCTGGTGTCTGGGCTGAAGGAGTCTGGGCTGCAGGAGTATGGCTGCGGGAGCCTGGGCTGCTGGTGTCTGGGCTGCTGGAGTCTGGGCTGCTGGAGTCTGGGCTGCAGGAGTCTGAATGCTGGAGTCAGGGCTGAAGGAGTCTGGGCTGCTGGAGTCAGGATGCTGGAGTCTGGGCTGAAGGAGTCTGGGCTGCTGGAGTCTGGGCTTCTGGAGTCTGGGCTGAAGGCGTCTTGGCTGCAGGAGCCTGGGCGTCTGGAGTCTGGGCTGCTGATGTCTGGACTGATGGAGTCTGGGCTGCTGAAGTCTGGGCTGCAGGAGTCTGGGCTGAAGGAGTCTGGCTGCTGGAGTCTGGGCTGCTGGAGTCTGGGCTGCTGGAGTCTGGTCTGCAGGAGTCTGGCTGCTGGAGTCTGGGCTGCAGGAGTCTGGGCTGAAGGAGTCTGGCTGCTGGAGTCTGGGCTGCTGGCGTCTGGGCTGCTGGAGTCTGGTCTGCAGGAGTCTGGCTGCTGGAATCTGGGCTGCTGGAGTCTGGGCTGCTGGTGTCTGGGCTGAAAGAATCTGGGCTGCTGGAGTCTGGGCTGCTGGTGTCTGGGCTGCAGGAGTCTGGGCTCCTGGAGTCTGGGCTGCAGGAATCTGGGCTGCTGGATTATGGGCAGCTGGAGTCTGAGCTGCTGGAGTCTGGGCTGCTGGAGTCTGGGCTCATTGAGTCTGGCTGCTGGAGTCTGTGCTGCAGGAGTTTGGGCTGCTGGAGTCTGGGCTTCAGGAGTCTGGGCTGCTGGTGTCTGGGCTTCTGGAGTCTGGACTGCTGGAGTCTGGCTGCTGGAGTCTGGGCTGCAGGGGTCTGGCTGCTGGAGTCTGGGCTGCTGGAGTCTGGGCTGCTGGAGTCTGGCTGCTGGAGTCTGGGCTGCAGGGGTCTGGCTGCTGGAGTCTGGGCTGCTGGAGTCTGGGCTGCTGGTGTCTTGGCTGCTGGAGTCTGGTCTGCAGGAGTCTCGCTGCTGGAATCTGGGCTGCAGGAGTCTGGGCTGAAGGAGTCTGGGCTGCTGGTGTCTGGGCTGATGGAGTCTGGGCTGCTGGAGTCTGGACTGCTGGTGTCTGTCCTGAAGGGTTCTAGGCTGCTGGAGTCTGTGCTGAAAGAGTCTGGCTGCAGGAGTCTGGCTGTTGAGTCTGGGCTGCAGGAGTTTGGGCTGCTGGAGTCTGTGCTTCTGGAGTCTGGGCTGCTGGTGTCTGGGCGTCTGGAGTCTGGGCTGCTGGAGTCTGGCTGCTGGAGTCTGGGCTGCAGGGGTCTGGGCTTCTGGAGTCTGGGCTGCTGTAGTCTGGGCTTCTGGAGTCTGGGCTGCAGGGGTCTGGCTGCTGGAGTCTGGGCTGCTGGAGTCTGGGCTGCTGGTGTCTGGGCTGCTGGAGTCTGGTCTGCAGGAATCTCGCTGCTGGAGTCTGGGCTGCAGGAGTCTGGGCTGAAGGAGTCTGGGCTGCTGGTGTCTGGGCGGATGGAGTCTGGGCTGCTGGAGTCTGGACTGCTGGTGTCTGGGCTGTAGGAGTCTGGGCTGAAGGAGTCTGGGCTGAAAGAGTCTGGCTGCTGGAGTCTGGGCTGCTGGAGTCTGTCAGCTGGAGTCTGGGCTGCTGGTGTCTGGGCTGAAGGAGGCTGTGCTGCAGGAGTCTGGCTGTTGAGTCTGGGCTGCTGGTGTCTGGGCTGCTGGAGTCTGGGCTGCTGGAGTCTGGATGCTGGAGTCTGGGCTGAAGGAGACTGGACTGCTGGAGTCTGGGCTGCAGGTGTCTGGGCTTCTGGAGTCTGAGCTGAAGGAGTCTGGGCTGCAGGAGTTTGGCTGCTGGAGTCTGGGCTGCTGGAGTCTGGGATTCAGCAGTCTGGCTGCAGGAGTCAAGGCTGCGGCTGACTGGGCTGCTGGATTCTGGGCTGCTGTAGTCTGGGCTGCTGGAGTCTGGGCTGCTGGATGCTTGGCTGCTGGTGTCTGGGCTGAAGGAGTCTGGACTGCTGGAGTCTGGGCTGCAGGAGTCTGGGCTGAAGGAGTCTAGGCTGCTAGAGTCTGGTCTGCTGGTGTCTGGGCTGCAGGAGTCTGGCTGTTGAGTCTGGGCTGCTGGTGTCTGGGCTGCTGGAGTGTGGGCTGCAGGAGTCTGGGCATCTGGAGTCTGGGCTGCTGGAGTCTGGATGCTGGAGTCTGGGCTGAAGGAGACTGGACTCCTGGAGTCTGGGCTGCAGGAGTTTGGCTGCTGGAGTCTGGGCTGCTGGAGTCTGGCCTGCAGGTGTCTGGGCTTCTGGAGTCTGAGCTGAAGGAGTCTGGGCTGCAGGAGTTTGGCTGCTGGAGTCTGGGCTGCTGGAGTCTGGGCTTCAGCAGTCTGGCTGCAGGAGTCAAGGCTGCGGCTGACTGGGCTGCTGGATTCTGGGCTGCTGGAGTCTGGACTGCTGGAGTCTGAGCTGCAGGAGTCTGGACTGCAGTAGTCTAGCTGCTGGAGTCTGGGCTGCTGGAGTCTGGGCTGCTGGAGACTTGGCTGCTGGTGTCTGGGCTGCTGGAGTCTGGGCTGCTGGAGTCTGGGCTGAAGAAGTCTGGGCTGCAGGAGTCTGGCTGCTGGAGTCTGGGCTGCTGGAGTCTGGGCTGCTGGATGCTTGGCTGCTGGTGTCTGGGCGATAGGAGTCTGGACTGCTGGAGTCTGGGCTGCAGGAGTCTTGGCTGAAGGAGTCGAGGATGCTAGAGTCTGGTCTGCTGGTGTCTGGGCTGAAGGAGTCTAAGCTGCTGGAATCTGGCTGCAGGAGTCTGGCTGTAGGAGTCTGGGTTGCAGGAGTCTGCGCTGCAGGTGTCTGGGCTGCTGGAGTCTGGGCTGCTGGAGTCTGGGCTGCAGGAGTCTGGGCTGAAGGAGTCTGGCTGCTGGACCCTGGGCTGCTGGTGTCTGCGCTGCTGGAGTCTGGTCTGCAGGAATCTGGCTGCTGGAGTCTGGGCTGCAGGAGTCTGGGCTGAAGGAGTCTGTGCTGCTGGAGTCTGGGCTGCTGGTGTCTGGGCTGCAGGAGTCTGGGCTGAAAGAGTCTGGCTGCTGGAGTCTGGGCTGCTGGAGTCTGTCATCTGGAGTCTGGGCTGCTGGTGTCTCGGCTGCTGGTGTCTGGGCTGAAGGAGTCTGGGCTGCAGGAGTATGGCTGCTGGAGCCTGGGCTGCTGGAGTCTGGGCTGCTGGAGTCTGGGCTGCAGGAGTCTGAATGCTGGAGTCTGGGCTGAAGGAGTCTGGGCTGCTGGAGTCTGGATGCTGGAGTCTGGGCTGAAGGAGTCTGGGCTGCTGGAGTCTGGGCTTCTGGAGTCTGGGCTGAAGGCGTCTTGGCTGCAGGAGTCTGGGCTTCTGGAGTCTGGGATGCTGGTGTCTGGACTGATGGAGTCTGGGCTGCTGAAGTCTGGGCTGCAGGAGTCTGGGCTGAAGGAGTCTGGGCTGCAGGAGTCTGGGCTGCTGGAGTCTGGGCTGCTGGAGTCTGGTCTGCAGGAGTCTGGCTGCTGGAGTCTGGGCTGCAGGAGTCTGGGCTGAAGGAGACTGGGCTGCTGGAGTCTGGGCTGCTGGTGTCTGGGCTGAAAGAATCTGGGCTGCTGGAGTCTGGGCTGCTGGTGTCTGGGCTGCAGGAATCTGGGCTGCTGGATTATGGGCAGCTGGAGTCTGGGCTGCTGGAGTCTGGGCTGCTGGAGTCTGGGCTCATGGAGTCTGGCTGCTGGAGTCTGTGCTGCAGGAGTTTGGGCTGCTGGAGTCTGGGCTTCAGGAGTCTGGGCTGCTGGTGTCTGGGCTTCTGGAGTCTGGGCTGCTGGAGTCTGGCTGCTGGAGTCTGGGCTGCAGGGGTCTAGCTGCTGGAGTCTGGGCTGCTGGAGTCTGGGCTGCTGGTGTCTTGGCTGCTGGTGTCTGGGCTGCTGGAGTCTGGGCTGCTGGAGTCTGGATGCTGGAGTCTGGGCTGAAGGAGACTGGACTGCTGGAGTCTGGGCTGCAGGTGTCTGGGCTTCTGGAGTCTGAGCTGAAGGAGTCTGGGCTGCAGGAGTTTGGCTGCTGGAGTCTGGGCTGCTGGAGTCTGGGCTTCAGCAGTCTGGCTGCAGGAGTCAAGGCTGCGGCTGACTGGGCTGCTGGATTCTGGGCTGCTGTAGTCTGGGCTGCTGGAGTCTGGGCTGCTGGATGCTTGGCTGCTGGTGTCTGGGCTGAAGGAGTCTGGACTGCTGGAGTCTGGGCTGCAGGAGTCTGGGCTGAAGGAGTCTAGGCTGCTAGAGTCTGGTCTGCTGGTGTCTGGGCTGCAGGAGTCTGGCTGTTGAGTCTGGGCTGCTGGTGTCTGGGCTGCTGGAGTGTGGGCTGCAGGAGTCTGGGCATCTGGAGTCTGGGCTGCTGGAGTCTGGATGCTGGAGTCTGGGCTGAAGGAGACTGGACTGCTGGAGTCTGGGCTGCAGGAGTTTGGCTGCTGGAGTCTGGGCTGCTGGAGTCTGGCCTGCAGGTGTCTGGGCTTCTGGAGTCTGAGCTGAAGGAGTCTGGGCTGCAGGAGTTTGGCTGCTGGAGTCTGGGCTGCTGGAGTCTGGGCTTCAGCAGTCTGGCTGCAGGAGTCAAGGCTGCGGCTGACTGGGCTGCTGGATTCTGGGCTGCTGGAGTCTGGACTGCTGGAGTCTGAGCTGCAGGAGTCTGGACTGCAGTAGTCTAGCTGCTGTAGTCTGGGCTGCTGGAGTCTGGGCTGCTGGAGTCTTGGCTGCTGGTGTCTGGGCTGCTGGAGTCTGGGCTGCTGGAGTCTGGGCTGAAGAGGTCTGGGCTGCAGGAGTCTGGCTGCTGGAGTCTGGGCTGCTGGAGTCTGGGCTGCTGGATGCTTGGCTGCTGGTGTCTGGGCTGAAGGAGTCTGGACTGCTGGAGTCTGGGCTGCAGGAGTCTGGGCTGAAGGAGTCGAGGATGCTAGAGTCTGGTCTGCTGGTGTCTGGGCTGAAGGAGTCTAAGCTGCTGGAATCTGGCTGCAGGAGTCTGGCTGTAGGAGTCTGGGTTGCAGGAGTCTGCGCTGCAGGTGTCTGGGCTGCTGGAGTCTGGGCTGCTGGAGTCTGGGCTGCAGGAGTCTGGGCTGAAGGAGTCTGGCTGCTGGACCCTGGGCTGCTGGTGTCTGCGCTGCTGGAGTCTGGTCTGCAGGAATCTGGCTGCTGGAGTCTGGGCTGCAGGAGTCTGGGCTGAAGGAGTCTGTGCTGCTGGAGTCTGGGCTGCTGGTGTCTGGGCTGCAGGAGTCTGGGCTGAAAGAGTCTGGCTGCTGGAGTCTGAGCTGCTGGAGTCTGTCATCTGGAGTCTGGGCTGCTGGTGTCTCGGCTGCTGGTGTCTGGGCTGAAGGAGTCTGGGCTGCAGGAGTATGGCTGCTGGAGCCTGGGCTGCTGGAGTCTGGGCTGCTGGAGTCTGGGCTGCAGGAGTCTGAATGCAGGAGTCTGGGCTGAAGGAGTCTGGGCTGCTGGAGTCTGGATGCTGGAGTCTGGGCTGAAGGAGTCTGGGCTGCTGGAGTCTGGGCTTCTGGAGTCTGGGCTGAAGGCGTCTTGGCTGCAGGAGTCTGGGCTTCTGGAGTCTGGGCTGCTGGTGTCTGGACTGATGGAGGCTGGGCTGCTTAAGTCTGGGCTGCAGGAGTCTGGGCTGAAGGAGTCTGGGCTGCTGGAGTCTGGGCTGCAGGAGTCTTGGCTGAA
Organism: Scyliorhinus torazame; assembly: GCF_047496885.1. Taxonomy (NCBI): domain Eukaryota; kingdom Metazoa; phylum Chordata; class Chondrichthyes; order Carcharhiniformes; family Scyliorhinidae; genus Scyliorhinus; species Scyliorhinus torazame. The sequence continues at coordinate 31,126,350 of NC_092736.1, read as the reverse complement.
GGAGTCGAGGATGCTAGAGTCTGGTCTGCTGGTGTCTGGGCTGAAGGAGTCTAAGCTGCTGGAATCTGGCTGCAGGAGTCTGGCTGTAGGAGTCTGGGTTGCAGGAGTCTGCGCTGCAGGTGTCTGGGCTGCTGGAGTCTGGGCTGCTGGAGTCTGGGCTGCAGGAGTCTGGGCTGAAGGAGTCTGGCTGCTGGACCCTGGGCTGCTGGTGTCTGCGCTGCTGGAGTCTGGTCTGCAGGAATCTGGCTGCTGGAGTCTGGGCTGCAGGAGTCTGGGCTGAAGGAGTCTGTGCTGCTGGAGTCTGGGCTGCTGGTGTCTGGGCTGCAGGAGTCTGGGCTGAAAGAGTCTGGCTGCTGGAGTCTGGGCTGCTGGAGTCTGTCATCTGGAGTCTGGGCTGCTGGTGTCTCGGCTGCTGGTGTCTGGGCTGAAGGAGTCTGGGCTGCAGGAGTATGGCTGCTGGAGCCTGGGCTGCTGGAGTCTGGGCTGCTGGAGTCTGGGCTGCAGGAGTCTGAATGCTGGAGTCTGGGCTGAAGGAGTCTGGGCTGCTGGAGTCTGGATGCTGGAGTCTGGGCTGAAGGAGTCTGGGCTGCTGGAGTCTGGGCTTCTGGAGTCTGGGCTGAAGGCGTCTTGGCTGCAGGAGTCTGGGCTTCTGGAGTCTGGGCTGCTGGTGTCTGGACTGATGGAGTCTGGGCTGCTGAAGTCTGGGCTGCAGGAGTCTGGGCTGAAGGAGTCTGGGCTGCAGGAGTCTGGGCTGCTGGAGTCTGGGCTGCTGGAGTCTGGTCTGCAGGAGTCTGGCTGCTGGAGTCTGGGCTGCAGGAGTCTGGGCTGAAGGAGACTGGGCTGCTGGAGTCTGGGCTGCTGGTGTCTGGGCTGAAAGAATCTGGGCTGCTGGAGTCTGGGCTGCTGGTGTCTGGGCTGCAGGAATCTGGGCTGCTGGATTATGGGCAGCTGGAGTCTGGGCTGCTGGAGTCTGGGCTGCTGGAGTCTGGGCTCATGGAGTCTGGCTGCTGGAGTCTGTGCTGCAGGAGTTTGGGCTGCTGGAGTCTGGGCTTCAGGAGTCTGGGCTGCTGGTGTCTGGGCTTCTGGAGTCTGGGCTGCTGGAGTCTGGCTGCTGGAGTCTGGGCTGCAGGGGTCTAGCTGCTGGAGTCTGGGCTGCTGGAGTCTGGGCTGCTGGTGTCTTGGCTGCTGGTGTCTGGGCTGCTGGAGTCTGGGCTGCTGGAGTCTGGATGCTGGAGTCTGGGCTGAAGGAGACTGGACTGCTGGAGTCTGGGCTGCAGGTGTCTGGGCTTCTGGAGTCTGAGCTGAAGGAGTCTAGGCTGCAGGAGTTTGGCTGCTGGAGTCTGGGCTGCTGGAGTCTGGGCTTCAGCAGTCTGGCTGCAGGAGTCAAGGCTGCGGCTGACTGGGCTGCTGGATTCTGGGCTGCTGTAGTCTGGGCTGCTGGAGTCTGGGCTGCTGGATGCTTGGCTGCTGGTGTCTGGGCTGAAGGAGTCTGGACTGCTGGAGTCTGGGCTGCAGGAGCCTGGGCTGAAGGAGTCTAGGCTGCTAGAGTCTGGTCTGCTGGTGTCTGGGCTGCAGGAGTCTGGCTGTTGAGTCTGGGCTGCTGGTGTCTGGGCTGCTGGAGTGTGGGCTGCAGGAGTCTGGGCATCTGGAGTCTGGGCTGCTGGAGTCTGGATGCTGGAGTCTGGGCTGAAGGAGACTGGACTGCTGGAGTCTGGGCTGCAGGAGTTTGGCTGCTGGAGTCTGGGCTGCTGGAGTCTGGCCTGCAGGTGTCTGGGCTTCTGGAGTCTGAGCTGAAGGAGTCTGGGCTGCAGGAGTTTGGCTGCTGGAGTCTGGGCTGCTGGAGTCTGGGCTTCAGCAGTCTGGCTGCAGGAGTCAAGGCTGCGGCTGACTGGGCTGCTGGATTCTGGGCTGCTGGAGTCTGGACTGCTGGAGTCTGAGCTGCAGGAGTCTGGACTGCAGTAGTCTAGCTGCTGTAGTCTGGGCTGCTGGAGTCTGGGCTGCTGGAGTCTTGGCTGCTGGTGTCTGGGCTGCTGGAGTCTGGGCTGCTGGAGTCTGGGCTGAAGAGGTCTGGGCTGCAGGAGTCTGGCTGCTGGAGTCTGGGCTGCTGGAGTCTGGGCTGCTGGATGCTTGGCTGCTGGTGTCTGGGCTGAAGGAGTCTGGACTGCTGGAGTCTGGGCTGCAGGAGTCTGGGCTGAAGGAGTCGAGGATGCTAGAGTCTGGTCTGCTGGTGTCTGGGCTGAAGGAGTCTAAGCTGCTGGAATCTGGCTGCAGGAGTCTGGCTGTAGGAGTCTGGGTTGCAGGAGTCTGCGCTGCAGGTGTCTGGGCTGCTGGAGTCTGGGCTGCTGGAGTCTGGGCTGCAGGAGTCTGGGCTGAAGGAGTCTGGCTGCTGGACCCTGGGCTGCTGGTGTCTGCGCTGCTGGAGTCTGGTCTGCAGGAATCTGGCTGCTGGAGTCTGGGCTGCAGGAGTCTGGGCTGAAGGAGTCTGTGCTGCTGGAGTCTGGGCTGCTGGTGTCTGGGCTGCAGGAGTCTGGGCTGAAAGAGTCTGGCTGCTGGAGTCTGGGCTGCTGGAGTCTGTCATCTGGAGTCTGGGCTGCTGGTGTCTCGGCTGCTGGTGTCTGGGCTGAAGGAGTCTGGGCTGCAGGAGTATGGCTGCTGGAGCCTGGGCTGCTGGAGTCTGGGCTGCTGGAGTCTGGGCTGCAGGAGTCTGAATGCTGGAGTCTGGGCTGAAGGAGTCTGGGCTGCTGGAGTCTGGATGCTGGAGTCTGGGCTGAAGGAGTCTGGGCTGCTGGAGTCTGGGCTTCTGGAGTCTGGGCTGAAGGCGTCTTGGCTGCAGGAGTCTGGGCTTCTGGAGTCTGGGCTGCTGGTGTCTGGACTGATGGAGTCTGGGCTGCTGAAGTCTGGGCTGCAGGAGTCTGGGCTGAAGGAGTCTGGGCTGCAGGAGTCTGGGCTGCTGGAGTCTGGGCTGCTGGAGTCTGGTCTGCAGGAGTCTCGCTGCTGGAGTCTGGGCTGCTGGAGTCTGGGCTGAAGGAGACTGGGCTGCTGGAGTCTGGGCTGCTGGTGTCTGGGCTGAAAGAATCTGGGCTGCTGGAGTCTGGGCTGCTGGTGTCTGGGCTGCAGGAATCTGGGCTGCTGGATTATGGGCAGCTGGAGTCTGGGCTGCTGGAGTCTGGGCTGCTGGAGTCTGGGCTCATGGAGTCTGGCTGCTGGAGTCTGTGCTGCAGGAGTTTGGGCTGCTGGAGTCTGGGCTTCAGGAGTCTGGGCTCCTGGTGTCTGGGCTTCTGGAGTCTGGGCTGCTGGAGTCTGGCTGCTGGAGTCTGGGCTGCAGGGGTCTAGCTGCTGGAGTCTGGGCTGCTGGAGTCTGGGCTGCTGGTGTCTTGGCTGCTGGTGTCTGGGCTGATGGAGTCTGGGCTGCTGGAGTCTGGACTGCTGGTGCCTGTCCTGAAGGGTTCTAGGCTGCTTGAGTCTGTGCTGAAAGAGTCTGGCTGCTGGAGTCTGTCAGCTGGAGTCTGGGCTGAAGGAGACTGGGCTGCTGGAGTCTGGGCTGCAGGTGTCTGGGCTTCTGGAGTCTGAGCTGAAGGAGTCTGGGCTGCAGGAGTCTGGGCTGAAAGAGTCTGGCTGCTGGAGTCTGGGCTGCTGGAGTCTGTCATCTGGAGTCTGGGCTGCTGGTGTCTCGGCTGCTGGTGTCTGGGCTGAAGGAGTCTGGGCTGCAGGAGTATGGCTGCTGGAGCCTGGGCTGCTGGTGTCTGGGCTGCTGGAGTCTTGGCTGCAGGAGTCTGAATGCTGGAGTCTGGGCTGAAGGAGTCTGGGCTGCTGGTGTCTGGATGCTGGAGTCTGGGCTGAAGGAGTCTGGGCTGCTGGAGTCTGGGCTTCTGGAGTCTGGGCCGAAGGCGTCTTGGCTGCAGGAGTCTGGGCTTCTGGAGTCTGGGCTGCTGGTGTCTGGACTGATGGAGTCTGGGCTGCTGAAGTCTGGGCTGCAGGAGTCTGGGCTGAAGGAGTCCGGCTGCTGGAGTCTGGGCTGCTGGAGTCTGGGCTGCTGGAGTCTGGTCTGCAGGAGTCTGGCTGCTGGAGTCTGGGCTGCAGGAGTCTGGGCTGAAGGAGACTGGGCTGCTGGAGTTGGGCTGCTGGTGTCTGGGCTGAAAGAATCTGGGCTGCTGAGTCTGGGCTGCTGGTGTCTGGGCTGCAGGAATCTGGGCTGCTGGATTATGGGCAGCTGGAGTCTGGGCTGCTGGAGTCTGGGCTGCTGGAGTCTGGGCTCATGGAGTCTGGCTGCTGGAGTCTGTGCTGCAGGAGTTTGGGCTGCTGGAGTCTGGGCTTCAGGAGTCTGGGCGGCTGGTGTCTGGGCTACTGGAGTCTGGGCTGCTGGAGTCTGGCTGCTGGAGTCTGGGCTGCAGGGGTCTGGCTGCTGGAGTCTGGGCTGCTGGAGTCTGGGCTGCTGGTGTCTTGGCTGCTGGAATCTGGTCTGCAGGAGTCTCGCTGCTGGAATCTGGGCTGCAGGAGTCTGGGCTGAAGGAGTCTGGGCTGCTGGTGTCTGGGCTGATGGAGTCTGGGCTGCTGGAGTCTGGACTGCTGGTGTCTGTCCTGAAGGGTTCTAGGCTGCTTGAGTCTGTGCTGAAAGAGTCTGGCTGCTGGAGTCTGTCAGCTGGAGTCTGGGCTTCTGGAGTCTGAGCTGAAGGAGTCTGGGCTGCAGGAGTCTGGCTGCTGGAGTCTGGGCTGCTGGAGCCTGGGCTTCAGCAGTCTGGCTGCAGGAGTCTGGGCTGCGGCTGTATGGGCTGCTGGATTCTGGGCTGCTGGAGTCTGGGCTGCAGGAATCTGGGCTGCTGGATTATGGGCAGCTGGAGTCTGGGCTGCTGGAGTCTGGGCTGCTGGAGTCTGGGCTCATGGAGTCTGGCTGCTGGAGTCTGGGCTGCAGGGGTCTGGCTGCTGGAGTCTGGGCTGCTGGAGTCTGGGCTGCTGGTGTCTTGGCTGCTGGAGTCTGGTCTGCAGGAGTCTCGCTGCTGGAATCTGGGCTGCAGGAGTCTGGGCTGAAGGAGTCTGGGCTGCTGGTGTCTGGGCTGATGGAGTCTGGGCTGCTGGAGTCTGGACTGCTTGTGTCTGTCCTGACGGGTTCTACGCTGCTTGAGTCTGTGCTGAAAGAGTCTGGCTGCTGGAGTCTGTCAGCTGGAGTCTGGGCTGAAGGAGACTGGGCTGCTGGAGTCTGGGCTGCAGGTGTCTGGGCTTCTGGAGTCTGAGCTGAAGGAGTCTGGGCTGCAGGAGTCTGGCTGCTGGAGTCTGGGCTGCTGGAGCCTGGGCTTCAGCAGTCTGGCTGCAGGAGTCTGGGCTGCGGCTGTATGGGCTGCTAGATTCTGGGCTGCTGGAGTCTGGGCTGCAGGTGTCTGGGCATCTGGAGTCTGGGCTGCTGGAGTCTGGATGCTGGAGTCTGGGCTGAAGGAGACTGGACTGCTGGTGTCTGGGCTTCTGGAGTCTGGGCTGAAGGAGTCTGGGCTGCAGGTGTCTGGGCTTCTGGAGTCTGGGCTGAAGGAGTCTGGGCTGCAGGAGTCTGGCTGCTGGAGTCTGGGCTGCTGGAGTCTGGGCTTCAGCAGTCTGGCTGCAGGAGGCTGGGCTGCGGCTGTCTGGGCTGCTGGATTTTGGGCTGCTGGAGTCTGGACTGCTGGAGCCTGGGCTGCAGGAGTCTGGACTGCTGGAGTCTAGCTGCTGGAGTCTGGGCTGCTGGAGTCTGGGTTGCTGGAGTCTTGGCTGCTGGTGTCTGGGCTGAAAGAGTCTGGGCTGCTAGAGTATGGGCTGCTGGAGTCTGGGCTGCTGGAGCCTTGGCTGCTGGTGTCTGGGCTGAAGGAGTCTGGACTGCTGGAGTCTGGGTTGCAGGAGTCTGGGCTAAAGGACTCTAGGCTGCTGGAGTCTGGGCTGCTGGAGTCTGGGCTGAAGGTGTCTGGGCTGCTGGAGTCTGGGCTGCTGGAGTCTGGGCTGAAGGAGTCTGGACTGCTGGAGTCTGGGCTGCAGGAGTCTGGGCTGAAGGAGTCTATGCTGCTGGAGTCTGGTCTGCTGGTGTCTGGGCTGAAGGAGTCTGGGCTGCTGGTGTCTGGGCTGCAGGAGTCTGGGCTCCTGGAGTCTGGGCTGCAGGAAGATGGGCAGCTGGAGTCTGGGCTGCTGGAGTCTGGGCTGCTGGAGTCTGGGCTGCTGGAGTCTGGGCTGATGGAGTATGGCTGCTGGAGTCTGGGCTGCATGAGTTTGGGCCGCTGGAGTCTGGGCTGCTGGAGTCTGGGCATCTGGAGTCTGGGCTGCTGGAGTCTGGGCTTCTGGAGTCTGGGCTGCTGGAGTCTGGCTGCTGGAGTCTGGGCTGCAGGAGTCTGGCTGCTAGAGTCTGGGCTGCTGGAGTCTGGGCTGCTGGTGTCTGGGCTGCTGGAGTCTGGTCTGCAGGAGTCTCGCTGCTGGAGTCTGGGCTGCAGGAGTCTGGGCTGCAGGAGTCTGGGCTGCTGGTGTCTGGGCTGATGGAGTCTGGGCTGCTGGAGTCTGGACTGCTGGTGTCTGGGCTGCAGGAGTCTGGGCTGAAGGAGTCTGGGCTGCAAGAGTCTGGCTGCTGGAGTCTGGGCTGCTGGAGTCTGTCAGCTGGAGTCTGGGCTGCTGGTGTCTGGGCTGAAGGAGGCTGGGCTGCAGGAGTCTGGCTGCTGGAGTCTGGGCTGCTGGTGTCTGGGCTGCTGGAGTCTGGGCTGCAGGAGTCAGGGCATCTGGAGTCTGGGCTGCTGGAATCTGGATGCTGGAGTGTGGGCTGCAGGAGTTTGGCTGCTGGAGTCTGGTCTGCAGGAGTCTCGCTGCTGGAGTCTGGGCTCCAGGAGTCTGGGCTGAAGGAGTCTGGGCTGCTGGTGTCTGGGCTGATGGAGTCTGGGCTGCTGGAGTCTGGACTGCTGGTGTCTGGGCTGCAGGAGTCTGGGCTGAAGGAGTCTGGGCTGCAAGAGTCTGGCTGCTGGAGTCTGGGCTGCTGGAGTCTGTCAGCTGGAGTCTGGGCTGCTGGTGTCTGGGCTGAAGGAGGCTGGGCTGCAGGAGTCTGGCTGCTGGAGTCTGGGCTGCTGGTGTCTGGGCTGCTGGAGTCTGGGCTGCAGGAGTCAGGGCATCTGGAGTCTGGGCTGCTGGAATCTGGATGCTGGAGTGTGGGCTGCAGGAGTTTGGCTGTTGGAGTCTGGGCTGCTGGGTTCTTGGCTGCTGGTGTCTGGGCTGAAGGAGTCTGGACTGCTGGAGTCTGGGCTGCAGGAGTCTGGGCTGAAGGAGTCTATGCTGCTGGAGTCTGGTCTGCTGGTGTCTGGGCTGAAGGAGTCCGGGCTGCTGGAGTCAGGGCTGCTGGTGTCTGGGCTGATGGAGTCTGGGCTGCTGGAGTCTGGGCTGCTGGTGTCTGGCTGCAGCAGTCTGGCTGCTGGAGTCTGGGCTACAGGAGTCCGGGCTGCACCAGTCTCGGCTGCTGGAGTCTGGCTGCTGGAGTCTGGGCTTCAGGAGTCTGGGCTGCTGGTGTCTGGGCTTCTGGAGTCTGGGCTGCTGGAGTCTGGCTGCTGGAGTCTGGGCTGCAGAGGTCTGGCTGCTGGAGTCTGGGCTGCTGGAGTCTGGGCTGCTGGTGTCTTGGCTGCTGGAGTCTGGTCTGCAGGAGTCTCGCTGCTGCAATCTGGGCTGCAGGAGTCTGGGCTGAAGGAGTCTGGGCTGCTGGTGTCTGGGCTGATGGAGTCTGGGCTGCTGGAGTCTGGACTGCTTGTGTCTGTCCTGACGGGTTCTAGGCTGCTTGAGTCTGTGCTGAAAGAGTCTGGCTGCTGGAGTCTGTCAGCTGGAGTCTGGGCTGAAGGAGACTGGGCTGCTGGAGTCTGGGCTGCAGGTGTCTGGGCTTCTGGAGTCTGAGCTGAAGGAGTCTGGGCTGCAGGAGTCTGGCTGCTGGAGTCTGGGCTGCTGGAGCCTGGGCTTCAGCAGTCTGGCTGCAGGAGTCTGGGCTGCGGCTGTATGGGCTGCTGGATTCTGGGCTGCTGGAGTCTGGGCTGCAGGTGTCTGGGCATCTGGAGTCTGGGCTGCTGGAGTCTGGATGCTGGAGTCTGGGCTGAAGGAGACTGGGCTGCTGGAGTCTGGGCTGCAGGTGTCTGGGCTTCTGGAGTCTGGGCTGAAGGAGTCTGGGCTGCAGGTGTCTGGGCTTCTGGAGTCTGGGCTTCTGGAGTCTGGGCTGCAGGAGTCTGGCTGCTGGAGTCTGGGCTGCTGGAGTCTGGGCTTCAGCAGTCTGGCTGCAGGAGTCTGGGCTGCGGCTGTCTGGGCTGCTGGATTTTGGGCTGCTGGAGTCTGGACTGCTGGAGCCTGGGCTGAAGGAGACTGGGCTGCAGGTGTCTGGGCTTCTGGAGTCTGGGCTGAAGGAGTCTGGGCTGCAGGAGTCTGGCTGCTGGAGTCTGGGCTGCTGGAGTCTGGGCTTCAGCAGTCTGGCTGCAGGAGTCTGGGCTGCGGCTGTCTGGGCTGCTGGATTTTGGGCTGCTGGAGTCTGGACTGCTGGAGCCTGGGCTGCAGGAGTCTGGACTGCTGGAGTCTAGCTGCTGGAGTCTGGGCTGCTGGAGTCTGGGTTGCTGGAGGCTTGGCTGCTGGTGTCTGGGCTGAAAGAGTCTGGGCTGCTAGAGTATGGGCTGCTGGAGTCTGGGCTTCTGGAGCCTTGGCTGCTGGTGTCTGGGCTGAAGGAGTCTGGACTGCTGGAGTCTGGGCTGCAGGAGTCTGGGCTAAAGGACTTAGGCTGCTGGAGTCTGGGCTGCTGGAGTCTGGGCTGAAGGTGTCTGGGCTGCTGGAGTCTGGGCTGCTGGTGCCTGGGCTGAAAGAATCTGGGCTGCTGGAGTCTGGGCTGCTGGTGTCTGGGCTGCAGGAGTCTGGGCTCTTGGAGTCTGGGCTGCAGGAATATGGGCAGCTGGAGTCTGGGCTGCTGGAGTCTGGGCTGCTGGAGTCTGGGCTGCTGGAGTCTGGGCTGCTGGAGTCTGGGCTGATGGAGTATGGCTGCTGGAGTCTGGGCTGCAGGAGTTTGGGCTGCTGGAGTCTGGGCTGCTGGAGTCTGGGCATCTGGAGTCTGGGCTGCTGGAGTCTGGGCTTCTGGAGTCTGGGCTGCTGGAGTCTGGCTGCTGGAGTCTGGGCTGCAGGAGTCTGGCTGCTAGAGTCTGGGCTGCTGGAGTCTGGGCTGCTGGTGTCTGGGCTGCTGGAGTCTGGTCTGCAGGAGTCTCGCTGCTGGAGTCTGGGCTGCAGGAGTCTGGGCTGAAGGAGTCTGGGCTGCTGGTGTCTGGGCTGATGGAGTCTGGGCTGCTGGAGTCTGGACTGCTGGTGTCTGGGCTGCAGGAGTCTGGGCTGAAGGAGTCTGGGCTGAAAGAGTCTGGCTGCTGGAGTCTGGGCTGCTGGAGTCTGTCAGCTGGAGTCTGGGCTGCTGGTGTCTGGGCTGAAGGAGGCTGGGCTGCAGGAGTCTGGCTGCTGGAGTCTGGGCTGCTGGTGTCTGGGCTGCTGGAGTCTGGGCTGCAGGAGTCTGGGCATCTGGAGTCTGGGCTGCTGGAATCTGAATGCTGGAGTGTGGGCTGCAGGAGTCTGGCTGCTGGAGTCTGGGCTGCAGGTGTCTGGGCTTCTGGAGACTGAGCTGAAGGAGTCTGGGCTGCAGGAGTTTGGCTGTTGGAGTCTGGGCTGCTGGGTTCTTGGCTGCTGGTGTCTGGGCTGAAGGAGTCTGGACTGCTGGAGTCTGGGCTGCAGGAGTCTGGGCTGAAGGAGTCTGGGCTGCTGGAGTCTGGACTGCTGGTGTCTGGGCTGCAGGAGTCTGGGCTGAAGGAGTCTGGGCTGAAAGAGTCTGGCTGCTGGAGTCTGGGCTGCTGGAGTCTGTCAGCTGGAGTCTGGGCTGCTGGTGTCTGGGCTGAAGGAGGCTGGGCTGCAGGAGTCTGGCTGCTGGAGTCTGGGCTGCTGGTGTCTGGGCTGCTGGAGTCTGGGCTGCAGGAGTCTGGGCATCTGGAGTCTGGGCTGCTGGAATCTGAATGCTGGAGTGTGGGCTGCAGGAGTCTGGCTGCTGGAGTCTGGGCTGCAGGTGTCTGGGCTTCTGGAGACTGAGCTGAAGGAGTCTGGGCTGCAGGAGTTTGGCTGTTGGAGTCTGGGCTGCTGGGTTCTTGGCTGCTGGTGTCTGGGCTGAAGGAGTCTGGACTGCTGGAGTCTGGGCTGCAGGAGTCTGGGCTGAAGGAGTCTATGCTGCTGGAGTCTGGATGCTGGAGTCTGGGCTGAAGGAGACTGGGCTGCTGGAGTCTGGGCTGCAGGTGTCTGGGCTTCTGGAGTCTGGGCTGAAGGAGTCTGGGCTGCAGGTGTCTGGGCTTCTGGAGTCTGGGCTTCTGGAGTCTGGGCTGCAGGAGTCTGGCTGCTGGAGTCTGGGCTGCTGGAGTCTGGGCTTCAGCAGTCTGGCTGCAGGAGTCTGGGCTGCGGCTGTCTGGGCTGCTGGATTTTGGGCTGCTGGAGTCTGGACTGCTGGAGCCTGGGCTGAAGGAGACTGGGCTGCAGGTGTCTGGGCTTCTGGAGTCTGGGCTGAAGGAGTCTGGGCTGCAGGAGTCTGGCTGCTGGAGTCTGGGCTGCTGGAGTCTGGGCTTCAGCAGTCTGGCTGCAGGAGTCTGGGCTGCGGCTGTCTGGGCTGCTGGATTTTGGGCTGCTGGAGTCTGGACTGCTGGAGCCTGGGCTGCAGGAGTCTGGACTGCTGGAGTCTAGCTGCTGGAGTCTGGGCTGCAGGAGTCTGGGTTGCTGGAGGCTTGGCTGCTGGTGTCTGGGCTGAAAGAGTCTGGGCTGCTAGAGTATGGGCTGCTGGAGTCTGGGCTTCTGGAGCCTTGGCTGCTGGTGTCTGGGCTGAAGGAGTCTGGACTGCTGGAGTCTGGGCTGCAGGAGTCTGGGCTAAAGGACTTAGGCTGCTGGAGTCTGGGCTGCTGGAGTCTGGGCTGAAGGTGTCTGGGCTGCTGGAGTCTGGGCTGCTGGTGCCTGGGCTGAAAGAATCTGGGCTGCTGGAGTCTGGGCTGCTGGTGTCTGGGCTGCAGGAGTCTGGGCTCTTGGAGTCTGGGCTGCAGGAATATGGGCAGCTGGAGTCTGGGCTGCTGGAGTCTGGGCTGCTGGAGTCTGGGCTGCTGGAGTCTGGGCTGCTGGAGTCTGGGCTGATGGAGTATGGCTGCTGGAGTCTGGGCTGCAGGAGTTTGGGCTGCTGGAGTCTGGGCTGCTGGAGTCTGGGCATCTGGAGTCTGGGCTGCTGGAGTCTGGGCTTCTGGAGTCTGGGCTGCTGGAGTCTGGCTGCTGGAGTCTGGGCTGCAGGAGTCTGGCTGCTAGAGTCTGGGCTGCTGGAGTCTGGGCTGCTGGTGTCTGGGCTGCTGGAGTCTGGTCTGCAGGAGTCTCGCTGCTGGAGTCTGGGCTGCAGGAGTCTGGGCTGAAGGAGTCTGGGCTGCTGGTGTCTGGGCTGATGGAGTCTGGGCTGCTGGAGTCTGGACTGCTGGTGTCTGGGCTGCAGGAGTCTGGGCTGAAGGAGTCTGGGCTGAAAGAGTCTGGCTGCTGGAGTCTGGGCTGCTGGAGTCTGTCAGCTGGAGTCTGGGCTGCTGGTGTCTGGGCTGAAGGAGGCTGGGCTGCAGGAGTCTGGCTGCTGGAGTCTGGGCTGCTGGTGTCTGGGCTGCTGGAGTCTGGGCTGCAGGAGTCTGGGCATCTGGAGTCTGGGCTGCTGGAATCTGAATGCTGGAGTGTGGGCTGCAGGAGTCTGGCTGCTGGAGTCTGGGCTGCAGGTGTCTGGGCTTCTGGAGACTGAGCTGAAGGAGTCTGGGCTGCAGGAGTTTGGCTGTTGGAGTCTGGGCTGCTGGGTTCTTGGCTGCTGGTGTCTGGGCTGAAGGAGTCTGGACTGCTGGAGTCTGGGCTGCAGGAGTCTGGGCTGAAGGAGTCTATGCTGCTGGAGTCTGGTCTGCTGGTGTCTGGGCTGAAGGAGTCCGGGCTGCTGGAGTCAGGGCTGCTAGTGTCTGGACTGAAAGTGTCTCTGCTGCTGGAGTCTGGGCTGCTGGTGTCTGGGCTGATGGAGTCTGGGCTGCTGGAGTCTGGGCTGCTGGTGTCTGGCTGCAGCAGTCTGGCTGCTGGAGTCTGGGCTACAGGAGTCCGGGCTGCACCAGTCTGGGCTGCTGGAGTCTGGCTGCTGGAGTCTGGCTGCTGGAGTCTGGGCTGCAGGAGTCTGGGCTGCTGGAGTCTGGGCTGCAGGAATCTGGGCTGAATGGGTCTGGACTGCTGGTGTCTGGGCTGAAGGAATCTAGGCTGCTGGAATCTGGCTGCAGGAGTCTGGCTGTAGGAGTCTGGGCTGCAGGGGTCTGGGCTGCTGGAGTCTGGGCTGCTGGAGTCTGGGCTGCAGGAGTCTGGGCTGAAGTAGTCTGGCTGCTGGAGTCTGGGCTGCTGGTGTCTGGGCTGCTGGAATCTGGTCTGCAGGATTCTTGGCTGCAGGAGTCTGGCTGCTGGAGTCTGGGCTGCTGGAGTCTGGGCTTCAGCAGTCTGGCTGCAGGAGTCTGGGCTGCGCCTGTCTGTGCTGCTCGATTCTGGGCTGCTGGAGTCTGGACTGCTGGAGTCTGGGCTGCAGGAGTCTTGACTGCTGGAGTCTAGCTGGTGGAGTCTGGGCTGCAGGAGTCTGGACTGCTGGAGTCTAGCTGCTGGAGTCTGGGCTGCTGGAGTCTGGGTTGCTGGAGGCTTGGCTGCTGGTGTCTGGGCTGAAAGAGTCTGGGCTGCTAGAGTATGGGCTGCTGGAGTCTGGGCTTCTGGAGCCTTGGCTGCTGGTGTCTGGGCTGAAGGAGTCTGGACTGCTGGAGTCTGGGCTGCAGGAGTCTGGGCTAAAGGACTTAGGCTGCTGGAGTCTGGGCTGCTGGAGTCTGGGCTGAAGGTGTCTGGGCTGCTGGAGTCTGGGCTGCTGGTGCCTGGGCTGAAAGAATCTGGGCTGCTGGAGTCTGGGCTGCTGGTGTCTGGGCTGCAGGAGTCTGGGCTCTTGGAGTCTGGGCTGCAGGAATATGGGCAGCTGGAGTCTGGGCTGCTGGAGTCTGGGCTGCTGGAGTCTGGGCTGCTGGAGTCTGGGCTGCTGGAGTCTGGGCTGATGGAGTATGGCTGCTGGAGTCTGGGCTGCAGGAGTTTGGGCTGCTGGAGTCTGGGCTGCTGGAGTCTGGGCATCTGGAGTCTGGGCTGCTGGAGTCTGGGCTTCTGGAGTCTGGGCTGCTGGAGTCTGGCTGCTGGAGTCTGGGCTGCAGGAGTCTGGCTGCTAGAGTCTGGGCTGCTGGAGTCTGGGCTGCTGGTGTCTGGGCTGCTGGAGTCTGGTCTGCAGGAGTCTCGCTGCTGGAGTCTGGGCTGCAGGAGTCTGGGCTGAAGGAGTCTGGGCTGCTGGTGTCTGGGCTGATGGAGTCTGGGCTGCTGGAGTCTGGACTGCTGGTTTCTGGGCTGCAGGAGTCTGGGCTGAAGGAGTCTGGGCTGAAAGAGTCTGGCTGCTGGAGTCTGGGCTGCTGGAGTCTGTCAGCTGGAGTCTGGGCTGCTGGTGTCTGGGCTGAAGGAGGCTGGGCTGCAGGAGTCTGGCTGCTGGAGTCTGGGCTGCTGGTGTCTGGGCTGCTGGAGTCTGGGCTGCAGGAGTCTGGGCATCTGGAGTCTGGGCTGCTGGAATCTGAATGCTGGAGTGTGGGCTGCAGGAGTCTGGCTGCTGGAGTCTGGGCTGCAGGTGTCTGGGCTTCTGGAGACTGAGCTGAAGGAGTCTGGGCTGCAGGAGTTTGGCTGTTCGAGTCTGGGCTGCTGGGTTCTTGGCTGCTGGTGTCTGGGCTGAAGGAGTCTGGACTGCTGGAGTCTGGGCTGCAGGAGTCTGGGCTGAAGGAGTCTATGCTGCTGGAGTCTGGATGCTGGAGTCTGGGCTGCTAGAGTATGGGCTGCTGGAGTCTGGGCTTCTGGAGCCTTGGCTGCTGGTGTCTGGGCTGAAGGAGTCTGGACTGCTGGAGTCTGGGCTGCAGGAGTCTGGGCTAAAGGACTTAGGCTGCTGGAGTCTGGGCTGCTGGAGTCTGGGCTGAAGGTGTCTGGGCTGCTGGAGTCTGGGCTGCTGGTGCCTGGGCTGAAAGAATCTGGGCTGCTGGAGTCTGGGCTGCTGGTGTCTGGGCTGCAGGAGTCTGGGCTCTTGGAGTCTGGGCTGCAGGAATATGGGCAGCTGGAGTCTGGGCTGCTGGAGTCTGGGCTGCTGGAGTCTGGGCTGCTGGAGTCTGGGCTGCTGGAGTCTGGGCTGATGGAGTATGGCTGCTGGAGTCTGGGCTGCAGGAGTTTGGGCTGCTGGAGTCTGGGCTGCTGGAGTCTGGGCATCTGGAGTCTGGGCTGCTGGAGTCTGGGCTTCTGGAGTCTGGGCTGCTGGAGTCTGGCTGCTGGAGTCTGGGCTGCAGGAGTCTGGCTGCTAGAGTCTGGGCTGCTGGAGTCTGGGCTGCTGGTGTCTGGGCTGCTGGAGTCTGGTCTGCAGGAGTCTCGCTGCTGGAGTCTGGGCTGCAGGAGTCTGGGCTGAAGGAGTCTGGGCTGCTGGTGTCTGGGCTGATGGAGTCTGGGCTGCTGGAGTCTGGACTGCTGGTGTCTGGGCTGCAGGAGTCTGGGCTGAAGGAGTCTGGGCTGAAAGAGTCTGGCTGCTGGAGTCTGGGCTGCTGGAGTCTGTCAGCTGGAGTCTGGGCTGCTGGTGTCTGGGCTGAAGGAGGCTGGGCTGCAGGAGTCTGGCTGCTGGAGTCTGGGCTGCTGGTGTCTGGGCTGCTGGAGTCTGGGCTGCAGGAGTCTGGGCATCTGGAGTCTGGGCTGCTGGAATCTGAATGCTGGAGTGTGGGCTGCAGGAGTCTGGCTGCTGGAGTCTGGGCTGCAGGTGTCTGGGCTTCTGGAGACTGAGCTGAAGGAGTCTGGGCTGCAGGAGTTTGGCTGTTGGAGTCTGGGCTGCTGGGTTCTTGGCTGCTGGTGTCTGGGCTGAAGGAGTCTGGACTGCTGGAGTCTGGGCTGCAGGAGTCTGGGCTGAAGGAGTCTATGCTGCTGGAGTCTGGTCTGCTGGTGTCTGGGCTGAAGGAGTCCGGGCTGCTGGAGTCAGGGCTGCTAGTGTCTGGACTGAAAGTGTCTCTGCTGCTGGAGTCTGGGCTGCTGGTGTCTGGGCTGATGGAGTCTGGGCTGCTGGAGTCTGGGCTGCTGGTGTCTGGCTGCAGCAGTCTGGCTGCTGGAGTCTGGGCTACAGGAGTCCGGGCTGCACCAGTCTGGGCTGCTGGAGTCTGGCTGCTGGAGTCTGGCTGCTGGAGTCTGGGCTGCAGGAGTCTGGGCTGCTGGAGTCTGGGCTGCAGGAATCTGGGCTGCAAGGGTCTGGGCTGCTGGAGTCTGGGCTGCTGGTGTCTGGGCTGAAGGAATCTAGGCTGCTGGAATCTGGCTGCAGGAGTCTGGCTGTAGGAGTCTGGGCTGCAGGGGTCTGGGCTGCTGGAGTCTGGGCTGCTGGAGTCTGGGCTGCAGGAGTCTGGGCTGAAGTAGTCTGGCTGCTGGAGTCTGGGCTGCTGGTGTCTGGGCTGCTGGAATCTGGTCTGCAGGATTCTTGGCTGCAGGAGTCTGGCTGCTGGAGTCTGGGCTGCTGGAGTCTGTGCTTCAGCAGTCTGGCTGCAGGAGTCTGGGCTGCGCCTGTCTGTGCTGCTGGATTCTGGGCTGCTGGAGTCTGGACTGCTGGAGTCTGGGCTGCAGGAGTCTTGACTGCTGGAGTCTAGCTGGTGGAGTCTGGGCTGCTGGAGTCTGGGCTGCTGGAGCCTTGGCTGCTGGTGTCTGGGCTGAAGGAGTCTGGACTGCTGGAGTCTGGGCTGCAGGAGTCTGGGCTAAAGGACTCTCGGCTGCTGGAGTCTGGGCTGCTGGAGTCTGGGCTGAAGGTGTCTGGGCTGCTGGAGTCTGGGCTGCTGGTGTCTGGGCTGAAAGAATCTGGGCTGCTGAAGTCTGGGCTGCTGGTGTCTGGGCTGCAGGAGTCTGGGCTCCTGGAGTCTGGGCTGCAGGAATATGGGCTGCTGGAGTATGGCAGCTGGAGTCTGGGCTGCTGGAGTCTGGGCTGCTGGAGTCTGGGCTGATGGAGTATGGCTGCTGGAGTCTGGGCTGCAGGAGTTTGGGCTGCTGGAGTCTGGGCTGCTGGAGTCTGGGCATCTGGAGTCTGGGCTGCGGGAGTCTGGGCTTCTGGAATCTGGGCTGCTGGAGTCTGGCTGCTGGAGTCTGGGCTGCAGGAGTCTGGGCTGCAGGAGTCTGGGCTGCTGGAGTCTGGACTGCTGGTGTCTGGGCTGCAGGAGTCTGGGCTGAAGGAGTCTGGGCTGAAATAGTCTGGCTGCTGGAGTCTGGGCTGCTGGAGTCTGTCAGCTGGAGTCTGGGCTGCTGGTGTCTGGGCTGCTGGAGTCTGGGCCGCAGGAGTCTAGCTGCTGGAGTCTGGGCTGAAGGAGACTGGGCTGCTGGAGTCTGGGCTGCAGGTGTCTGGGCTTCTGGAGTCTGAGCTGAAGGAGTCTGGGCTGCAGGAGTTTGGCTGCTGGAGTCTGGACTGCTGGAGTCTGGACTGCAGGAGTCTAGCTGCTGGAGTCTGGGCTGAAGGAGTCTAGGCTGCTGGAGTCTGGTCTGCTGGTGTCTGGGCTGAAGGAGTCTGGGCTGCTGGAGTCAGGGCTGCTGGTGTCTGGGCTGAAAGTGCCTCTGCTGCTGGAGTCTGAGCTGCTGGTATCTGGGCTGAAGGAATCTAGGCTGCTGGAATCTGGCTGCAGGAGTCAGGCTGTAGGAGTCTGGGCTGCAGGAGTCTGGGCTGAAGGAGTCTGGCTGCTGGAGTCTGGGCTGCTGGTGTCTGGGCTGCTGGAGTCTGGTCTGCAGGATTCTGGCTGCAGGAGTCTGGGCTGCAGGAGTCTGGGCTGCTGGAGTCTGGGCTGCTGGTGTCTTGGCTGAAAGAATCTGGGCTGCTGGAGTCTGGGCTGCAGGAGTCTGGGCTGCTGGAGTCTGGGCTGCAGGAATCTGGGCTGCTGGAGTCTGGGCTGAAAGAGTCTGGCTGCTGGAGTCTGGGCTGCTGGTGTCTGGGCTGAAGGAGTCTGGGCTGCAGGATTCTGGCTGCTGGAGTCTGGGCTGAAGGAGTCTGGGCTGCTGGAGCCTGGGCTTCTGGAGTCTGGGCTGATGGCGTCTGGGCTTCTGGAGTCTGCGCTGCAGGAGTCTGGCTGTTGGAGTCAGGACTGCTGGAGTCTGGGATGCTGGAGCCTGGGCTGCTGGGGTCTAGTCTGCAGGAGTCTCGCTGCTGGAGTCTGGGCTGGAGGAGTCTAGGCTGAAGGAGTCTGGGCTGCTGGTGTCTGGGCTAATGGAGTCTGGGCTGCTGGAGTCTGGACTGCTGGTGTCTGGGCTGAAGGGGTCTAGGCTGCTGGAGTCTGGGCTGAAAGTGTCTGGCTGCTGGAGTCTGGGCTGCTGGAGTCTGTCAGCTGGAGTCTGGGCTGCTGGTGTCTGGGCTGTAGGAGGCTGGGCTGCAGGAGTCTGGCTGCTGGAGTCTGGGCTGCTGGTGTCTGGGCTGCAGGACTCTGGGCTGCAGGAGTCTGGGCATCTGGAGTCTGGGCTGCTGGAGTTTGGATGCTGGAGTCTGGGCTGCAGGAGTCTGGCTGCTGGAGTCTGGGCTGCAGGTTTCTGGGCATCTGGAGCCTTTGCTGCTGGAGTCTGGATGCTGGAGTCTGGGCTGAAGGAGACTGGGCTTCTGGAGTCTGGGCTGAAGGAGTCTGGGCTGCAGGAGTCTGGCTGCTGGAGTCTGGGCTGCTGGAGTCTGGGCTTTAGCAGTCTGGCAGCAGGAGTCTGGGCTGCGGCTGTCTGGGCTGCTGGGGTCTTGGCTGCTGGTGTCTGGGCTGAAAGAGTCTGGGCTGCTGGAGTCTGGGCTGAAGAAGTCTGGGCTGCAGGAGTCTGGCTGCTGGAGTCTGGGCTGCTGGAGTCTGGGCTGCTGGAGGCTTGGCTGCTGGTGTCTGGGCTGAAGGAGTCTGGACTGCTGGAGTCTGGGCTGCAGGAGTCTGGGCTGAGGGAGTCTAGGCTGCTGGAGTCTGGGCTGCTGGTGTCTGTGCTGCTGGAGGCTTGGCTGCTGGTGTCTGGGCTGAAGGAGTCTGGACTGCTGGAGTCTGGGCTGCAGGAGTCTGGGCTGAGGGAGTCTGGACTGCTGGAGTCTGGGCTGCAGGAGTCTGGGCTGAGGGAGTCTAGGCTGCTGGAGTCTGGGCTGCTGGTGTCTGTGCTGAAGTAGTCCGGGCTGCTGGAGTCAGGGCTGCTGGTGTCTGGGCTGAAAGTGTCTCGGCTGCTGGAGTCTGGGCTGCTTGTGACTGGGATGATGGAGTCTGGGTTGCTGGAGTCTGGGCTGCTGGTGTCTGGCTGCTGGAGTCTGGCTGCTGGAGTCTGGGCTGCAGAAGTCTGGGCTGCACCAGTCTGGGCTGCTGGAGTCTGGCTGCTGGAGTCTGGCTGCTGGAGTCTGGTCTGCAGGAGTCTGGGCTGCTGGAGTCTGCGCTGCAGGAATCTGGGCTGCAGGAGTCTGGGCTGCTGGAGTCTGGGCTGCTGGTGTCTGGGCTGAAGGAGTCTAGGCTGCAGGAGTCTGGGCTGCGGCGGACTGTGCTGCTGGATTCTGGGCTGCTGGATTCTGGGCTGCTGGAGTCTGGACTGCTGGAGTCTGGGCTGCAGGAGTCTGGACTGCAGGAGTCTAGGCTGCTGGAGTCTGGTCTGCTGGTGTCTGGGCTGAAGGAGTCTGGGCTGCTGGAGTCAGGGCTGCTGGTGTCTGGGCTGAAAGTGTCTCTGCTGCTGGAGTCTGGGCTGCTGGTGTCTGGGCTGATGGAGTCTGGGCTGCTGGAGTCTGGGCTGCTGGTGTCTGGCTGCAGCAGTCTGGCTGCTGGAGTCTGGGCTACAGGAGTCTGGGCTGCACCAGTCTGGGCTGCTGGAGTCTGGGCTGCAGGAGTCTGGGCTGCTGGAGTCTGGGTTGCAGGAATCTGTGCTGCAAGAGTCTGGGCTGCTGGAGTCTGGGCTGCTGGTATCTGGGCTGAAGGAATCTAGGCTGCTGGAATCTGACTGCAGGAGTCTGGCTGTAGGAGTCTGGGCTGCAGGGGTCTGGGCTGCTGGAGTCTGGGCTGCTGGAGTCTGGGCTGCAGGAATCTGGGCTGAAGGAGTCTGGCTGCTGGAGTCTGGGCTGCTGGTGTCTGGGCTGCTGGAGTCTCTTCTGCAGGATTCTGGCTGCAGGAGTCTGGGCTGCAGGAGTCTGGGCTGCTGGAGTCTGGGCTGCTGGTGTCTTGGCTGAAAGAATCTGGGCTGCTGGAGTCTGGGCTGCTGGAGTCTGGGCTGCAGGAATCTGGGCTGCTGGAGTCTGGGCTGAAGAAGTCTGGGCTTCTGGAGTCTGGGCTGCTGGAGTTTGGGCTGCAGGAGTCTGGGCTTCTGGAGTCTGGCCTGCTGGAGTCTGGGGTGCAGGAGCCTGGGCTTCTGGAGTCTGGGCTGCTGGTGTCTGGGCTGAAGGAGTCTAGGCTGCAGGAGTCTGGGCTGCGGCGGACTGTGCTGCTGGATTCTGGGCTGCTGGATTCTGGGCTGCTGGAGTCTGGACTGCTGGAGTCTGGGCTGCAGGAGTCTGGACTGCAGGAGTCTAGGCTGCTGGAGTCTGGTCTGCTGGTGTCTGGGCTGAAGGAGTCTGGGCTGCTGGAGTCAGGGCTGCTGGTGTCTGGGCTGAAAGTGTCTCTGCTGCTGGAGTCTGGGCTGCTGGTGTCTGGGCTGATGGAGTCTGGGCTGCTGGAGTCTGGGCTGCTGGTGTCTGGCTGCAGCAGTCTGGCTGCTGGAGTCTGGGCTACAGGAGTCTGGGCTGCACCAGTCTGGGCTGCTGGAGTCTGGGCTGCAGGAGTCTGGGCTGCTGGAGTCTGGGTGGCAGGAATCTGGGCTGCAAGAGTCTGGGCTGCTGGAGTCTGGGCTGCTGGTATCTGGGCTGAAGGAATCTAGGCTGCTGGAATCTGACTGCAGGAGTCTGGCTATAGGAGTCTGGGCTGCAGGGGTCTGGGCTGCTGGAGTCTGGGCTGCTGGAGTCTGGGCTGCAGGAATCTGGGCTGAAGGAGTCTGGCTGCTGGAGTCTGGGCTGCTGGTGTCTGGGCTGCTGGAGTCTCTTCTGCAGGATTCTGGCTGCAGGAGTCTGGGCTGCAGGAGTCTGGGCTGCTGGAGTCTGGGCTGCTGGTGTCTTGGCTGAAAGAATCTGGGCTGCTGGAGTCTGGGCTGCTGGAGTCTGGGCTGCAGGAATCTGGGCTGCTGGAGTCTGGGCTGAAGAAGTCTGGGCTTCTGGAGTCTGGGCTGCTGGAGTTTGGGCTGCAGGAGTCTGGGCTTCTGGGGTCTGGCCTGCTGGAGTCTGGGCTGCAGGGGTCTGGGCTTCTGGAGTCTGGGCTGCTGGAGTCTGGATGCTGGAGTTTGGGCTGAAGGAGTCTGGGCTTCTGGAGTCTGGGCTGCTGGAGTTTGGGCTGCAGGAGTCTGGGCTGCAGGAGTCTGGCTGCTGGAGTCAGGACTGCTGGAGTCGGGGCTGCTGGTGTCTGGGCTGCTGGGGTCTCGTCTGCAGGAGTCTCGCTGCTGGAGTCTGGGCTGGAGGAGTCTAGGCTGAAGGAGTCTGGGCTGCTGGTGTCTCGGCTAATGGAGTCTGGGCTGCTGGAGTCTGGACTGCTGGTGTCTGGGCTGCTGGAGTCTGGGCTGCTGGAGTCTGTCAGCTGGAGTCTGGGCTGCTGGTGTCTGGGCTGTAGGAGGCTGGGCTGCAGGAGTCTGGCTGCTGGAGTCTGGGCTGCTGGTGTCTGGGCTGCTGGACTCTGGGCTGCAGGAGTCTGGGCATCTGGAGTCTGGGCTGCTGGAGTTTGGATGCTGGAGTCTGGGCTGCAGGAGTCTGGCTGCTGGAGTCTGGGCTGCAGGCGTCTGGGCATCTGGAGCCTTTGCTGCTGGAGTCTGGATGCAGGAGTCTGGGCTGCAGGAGTCTGGGCTGCTGGAGTCTGGGCTGCTGGTGTCTTGGCTGAAAGAATCTGGGCTGCTGGAGTCTGGGCTGCTGGAGTCTGGGCTGCAGGAATCTGGGCTGCTGGAGTCTGGGCTGAAGAAGTCTGGGCTTCTGGAGTCTGGGCTGCTGGAGTTTGGGCTGCAGGAGTCTGGGCTTCTGGGGTCTGGCCTGCTGGAGTCTGGGCTGCAGGGGTCTGGGCTTCTGGAGTCTGGGCTGCTGGAGTCTCGATGCTGGAGTTTGGGCTGAAGGAGTCTGGGCTTCTGGAGTCTGGGCTGCTGGAGTTTGGGCTGCAGGAGTCTGGGCTGCAGGAGTCTGGCTGCTGGAGTCAGGACTGCTGGAGTCGGGGCTGCTGGTGTCTGGGCTGCTGGGGTCTCGTCTGCAGGAGTCTCGCTGCTGGAGTCTGGGCTGGAGGAGTCTAGGCTGAAGGAGTCTGGGCTGCTGGTGTCTCGGCTAATGGAGTCTGGGCTGCTGGAGTCTGGACTGCTGGTGTCTGGGCTGCTGGAGTCTGGGCTGCTGGAGTCTGTCAGCTGGAGTCTGGGCTGCTGGTGTCTGGGCTGTAGGAGGCTGGGCTGCAGGAGTCTGGCTGCTGGAGTCTGGGCTGCTGGTGTCTGGGCTGCTGGACTCTGGGCTGCAGGAGTCTGGGCATCTGGAGTCTGGGCTGCTGGAGTTTGGATGCTGGAGTCTGGGCTGCAGGAGTCTGGCTGCTGGAGTCTGGGCTGCAGGCGTCTGGGCATCTGGAGCCTTTGCTGCTGGAGTCTGGATGCTGGAGTCTGGGCTTTAGCAGTCTGGCAGCAGGAGTCTGGGCTGCGGCTCTCTGGGCTGCTGGATTCTGTGCTGCTGGAGTCTGGGCTGCTGGGGTCTTGGCTGCTGGTGTCTGGGCTGAAAGAGTCTGGGCTGTTGGAGTCTGGGCTGAAGAAGTCTGGGCTGCAGGAGTCTGGCTGCTGGAGTCTGGTCTGCTGGAGTCTGGGCTGCTGGAGGCTTGGCTGCTGGTGTCTGGGCTGAAGGAGTCTGGACTGCTGGAGTCTGGGCTGCAGGAGTCTGGGCTGAGGGAGTCTAGGCTGCTGGAGTCTGGGCTGCTGGTGTCTGGGCTGAAGGAGTCTGGGCTGCTGGAGTCAGGGCTGCTGGTGTCTGGGCTGAAAGTGTCTCGGCTGCTGGAGCCTGGGCTGCTTGTGACTGGGCTGATGGAGTCTGGACTGCTGGAGTCTGGGCTGCTGGAGTCTGGCTGCTGGAGTCTGGACTGCAGGAGTCTGGGCTGCACCAGTCTGGGCTGCTGGAGTCTGGCTGCTGGAGTCTAGCTGCTGGAGTCTGGTCTGCAGGAGTCTGGGCTGCTGGAGTCTGCGCTGCAGGAATCTGGGCTGCAGGAGTCTGGGCTGCTGGAGTCTGGGCTGCTGGTGTCTGGGCTGAAGGAGTCTAGGCTGCTGGAATCTGGCTGCAGGAGTCTGGCTGTAGGAGTCTGGGCTGCAGGGGTCTGGGCTGTTGGAGTCTGGGCTGCTGGAGTCTGGGCTGCAGGAGTCTGGGCTGAAGGAGTCTGACTGCTGGAGTCTGGGCTGCTGGTGTCTGGGCTGCTGGAGTCTGGTCTGCAGGATTCTGGCTGCTGGAGTCTGGGCTGCAGGAGTCTGGGCTGCTGGAGTCTGGGCTGCTGGTGTCTGGGCTGAAAGAATCTGGGCTGCTGGAGTCTGGTCAGCTGGTGCCTGGCTGCTGGAGTCTGGGCTGCTGGAGTCTGGGCTGCTGGTGTCTGGGCTGAAAGAATCTGGGCTGCTGGAGTCTGGGCTGCTGGTGTCTGGCTGCTGGAGTCTGGGCTGCAGGAGTCTGGGCTGCACCAGTCTGGACTGCTGGAGTCTGGCTGCTTGAGTCTGGCTGCTGGAGTCTGGGCTGCAGCAGTCTGGGCTGCCGGAGTCTGGGCTGCAGCAGTCTGGGCTGCTGGAGTCTGGGCTGCTGGTGTCTGGGCTGAAGGCGTCTAGGCTGCTGGAATCTGGCTGCAGGAGTCTGGCTGTAGGAGTCTGGGCTGCAGGAGTCTGGGCTGAAGAGTCTGGCTGCTGGAGTCTGGGCTGCTGGTTTCTGGGCTGCTGGAGTCTGGTCTGCATGATTCTGGCTGCTGGAGTCTGGGCTGCAGGATTCTGGGCTGCTGGGGTCTGGGCTGCTGATGTCTGGGCTGAAAGAATCTGGGCTGCTGGAGTCTGGGCTGCTGGAGTCTGGGCTGCTGGTGTCTGGGCTGCAGGAGTCTGGGCTGCTGGAGTCTGGGCTGCAGGAATCTGGGCTGCTGGGGTCTGGGCTGAAAGAGTCTGGCTGCTGGAGTCTGGGCTGCTGGAGTCTGTCATCTGGAGTCTGGTCTGCTGGTGTCTCGGCTGCTGGTGTCTGGGCTGAAGGAGTCCGGGCTGCAGGAGTTTGGATGCTGGAGTCTGGGCTGCTGGTGTCTGGGCTGCTGGAGTCTGGGCTGCAGGAGTCTGGGCTTCTGGAGTCTGGGCTGCTGGAGTCTGGGTGCTGGAGTCTGGGCTGCAGGAGTCTGGGCTTCAGCAGTCTTGCTGCAGGAGTCTGGGCTGCGGCTGTCTGGGCTGCTGGATTCTGGGCTGCTAGAGTCTGGACTGCTGGAGTCTGGGCTGATGGAGTCTGGGCTTCTGGAGTCTGGGCTGAAGGAGTCTGGGCTGCAGGAGTCTGGGCTGCGGCTGTCTGGGCTGCTGGATTCTGGGCTTCTGGAGTCTAGCTGCTGGAGTCTGGGCTGCTGGAGTCTGGGCTGCTGGAGTCTAGCTGCTGGAGTCTGGGCTGCAGGAGTCTGGACTGCTGGAGTCTAGCTGCTGGAGTCTGGGCTGCTGGAGTCTGGGCTGCTGGAGTCTGGGCTGCTGGAGTCTTGGCTGCTGGTGTCTGGGCTGAAAGAGTCTGGGCTGCTGGAGTCTGGGCTGAAGAAGTCTGGGCTGCTGGGGTCTGGCTGCTGGAGTCTGGGCTGCTGGAGTCTGGGCTGCTGGAGACTTGGCTGCTGGTGTCTGGGCTGAAGGAGTCTGGACTGCTGGAGTCTGGGCTGCAGGAGTCTGGGCTGATGGAGTCTAGGCTGCTGGAGTCTGGTCTGCTTATGTCTGGGCTGAAGGAGTCTAGGCTGCTGGAGTCTGGTCTGCTGGTGTCTGGGCTGAAGGAGTCTGGACTTCTGGAGTCTGGGCTGCAGGAGTCTGGGCTGGAGGAGTCTGGGCTGAAGGAGTCTAGGCTGCTGGAGTCTGGTCTGCTGGTGTCTGGACTTCTGGAGTCTGGACTTCTGGAGTCTGGGCTGCAGGCGTCTGGGCTGGAGGAGTCTGGGCTGCTGGAGTCTGGGCTGCTGGTGTCTGGCTGCTGGAGTCTGGCTGCTGGAGTCTGGGCTGCAGGAGTCTGGGCTGCACCAGTCTGGGCTGCTGGAGTCTGGCTGTTGGAGTCTGGCTGCTGATGTCTGGGCTGCAGGAGTCTGGGTTGCTGGAGTCTGGGCTGCTGGAGTCTGGGCTGCAGGAATCTGGGCTGCAGGAGTCTGGCCTGCTGGAGTCTGGGCTGCTGGTGTCTGGGCTGAAGGAGCCCAGGCTGCTGGAATCTGGCTGCAGGAGTCTGGCTGTAGGGGTCTGGGCTGCAGGGGTCTGGGCTGCTGGAGTCTGGGCTGCTGGAGTATGGGCTGCAGGAGACTGGGCTGAAGGAGTCTGGCTGCTGGAGTCTGGGCTGGTGGTGTCTGGGCTGCTGGAGTCTCGGCTGCTGGTGTCTGGGCTGAAGGAGTCTGGGCTGCAGGAGTCTGGCTGCTGGAGTCTGGGCTGCTGGTGTCTGGGCTGCTGGAGTCTGGGCTGCTGGAGTCTGGGCTGCTGGTGTCTGGGCTGCTGGAGTCTGGGCTGCTGGAGTTTGGGCTGAAGGAGTCTGGGCTGCTGGTGCCTGGGCTGATGGAGTCTGGGCTGCGGGAGTCTGGGCTGCAGGAGTCTGGGCTGCAGGAGTCTGGGCTGAAGGAGTCTGGCTGCTGGAGTCTGGGTTGCTGGTGTCTGGGCAGCTGGAGTTTGGTCTGCAGGAGTCTGGCTGCTGGAGTCTCGGCTGCAGGAGTCTGGGCTGCAGGAGTCTGGGCTGCACCAGTCTGGGCTTCTGGAGTCTGGGCTGCTGGAGTCTGGGTGCTGGAGTCTGGGCTGCAGGAGTCTGGGCTTCAGCAGTCTTGCTGCAGGAGTCTGGGCTGCGGCTGTCTGGGCTGCTGGATTCTGGGCTGCTAGAGTCTGGACTGCTGGAGTCTGGGCTGATGGAGTCTGGGCTTCTGGAGTCTGGGCTGAAGGAGTCTGGGCTGCAGGAGTCTGGGCTGCGGCTGTCTGGGCTGCTGGATTCTGGGCTTCTGGAGTCTAGCTGCTGGAGTCTGGGCTGCTGGAGTCTGGGCTGCTGGAGTCTAGCTGCTGGAGTCTGGGCTGCAGGAGTCTGGACTGCTGGAGTCTAGCTGCTGGAGTCTGGGCTGCTGGAGTCTGGGCTGCTGGAGTCTGGGCTGCTGGAGTCTTGGCTGCTGGTGTCTGGGCTGAAAGAGTCTGGGCTGCTGGAGTCTGGGCTGAAGAAGTCTGGGCTGCTGGGGTCTGGCTGCTGGAGTCTGGGCTGCTGGAGTCTGGGCTGCTGGAGACTTGGCTGCTGGTGTCTGGGCTGAAGGAGTCTGGACTGCTGGAGTCTGGGCTGCAGGAGTCTGGGCTGATGGAGTCTAGGCTGCTGGAGTCTGGTCTGCTTATGTCTGGGCTGAAGGAGTCTAGGCTGCTGGAGTCTGGTCTGCTGGTGTCTGGGCTGAAGGAGTCTGGACTTCTGGAGTCTGGGCTGCAGGAGTCTGGGCTGGAGGAGTCTGGGCTGAAGGAGTCTAGGCTGCTGGAGTCTGGTCTGCTGGTGTCTGGACTTCTGGAGTCTGGACTTCTGGAGTCTGGGCTGCAGGCGTCTGGGCTGGAGGAGTCTGGGCTGCTGGAGTCTGGGCTGCTGGTGTCTGGCTGCTGGAGTCTGGCTGCTGGAGTCTGGGCTGCAGGAGTCTGGGCTGCACCAGTCTGGGCTGCTGGAGTCTGGCTGTTGGAGTCTGGCTGCTGATGTCTGGGCTGCAGGAGTCTGGGTTGCTGGAGTCTGGGCTGCTGGAGTCTGGGCTGCAGGAATCTGGGCTGCAGGAGTCTGGCCTGCTGGAGTCTGGGCTGCTGGTGTCTGGGCTGAAGGAGCCCAGGCTGCTGGAATCTGGCTGCAGGAGTCTGGCTGTAGGGGTCTGGGCTGCAGGGGTCTGGGCTGCTGGAGTCTGGGCTGCTGGAGTATGGGCTGCAGGAGACTGGGCTGAAGGAGTCTGGCTGCTGGAGTCTGGGCTGGTGGTGTCTGGGCTGCTGGAGTCTCGGCTGCTGGTGTCTGGGCTGAAGGAGTCTGGGCTGCAGGAGTCTGGCTGCTGGAGTCTGGGCTGCTGGTGTCTGGGCTGCTGGAGTCTGGGCTGCTGGAGTCTGGGCTGCTGGTGTCTGGGCTGCTGGAGTCTGGGCTGCTGGAGTTTGGGCTGAAGGAGTCTGGGCTGCTGGTGCCTGGGCTGATGGAGTCTGGGCTGCGGGAGTCTGGGCTGCAGGAGTCTGGGCTGCAGGAGTCTGGGCTGAAGGAGTCTGGCTGCTGGAGTCTGGGTTGCTGGTGTCTGGGCAGCTGGAGTTTGGTCTGCAGGAGTCTGGCTGCTGGAGTCTCGGCTGCAGGAGTCTGGGCTGCAGGAGTCTGGGCTGCACCAGTCTGGGCTGCTGGAGTCTGGCTGCTGGAGTCTGGCTGCTGATGTCTGGGCTGCAGGAGTCTGGGTTGCTGGAGTCTGGGCTGCTGGAGTCTGGGCTGCAGGAATCTGGGCTGCAGGAGTCTGGCCTGCTGGAGTCTGGGCTGCTGGTGTCTGGGCTGAAGGAGCCCAGGCTGCTGGAATCTGGCTGCAGGAGTCTGGCTGGAGGGGTCTGGGCTGCAGGGGTCTGGGCTGCTGGAGTCTGGGCTGCTGGAGTATGGGCTGCAGGAGACTGGGCTGAAGGAGTCTGGCTGCTGGAGTCTGGGCTGGTGGTGTCTGGGCTGCTGGAGTCTCGGCTGCTGGTGACTGGGCTGAAGGAGTCTGGGCTGCAGGAGTCTGGCTGCTGGAGTCTGGGCTGCTGGTGTCTGGGCTGCTGGAGTCTGGGCTGCTGGAGTCTGGGCTGCTGGTGTCTGGGCTGCTGGAGTCTGGATGCTGGAGTCTGGGCTGAAGGAGTCTGGGCTGCTGGTGCCTGGGCTGATGGAGTCTGGGCTGCGGGAGTCTGGGCTGCAGGAGTCTGGGCTGCAGGAGTCTGGGCTGAAGGAGTCTGGCTGCTGGAGTCTGGGTTGCTGGTGTCTGGGCAGCTGGAGTTTGGTCTGCAGGAGTCTGGCTGCTGGAGTCTCGGCTGCAGGAGTCTGTGCTGCTGGATTCTGAGCTTCTGGAGTCTTGGCTGCAGGAGTCTGGGCTGAAGGAGTCTGGGCTGCTGGAGTCTGGGCTAAAGGAGTCTTGGCTGCTGGATTCTGAGCTGCTGGAGTCTGGGCTGCAGGAGTCTGGGCTGAAGGAGTCTGGGCTGAAGGAGTCCGGGCTGCAGGGGTCTGGCTGCAGGAGTCTCGGCTGCTGGTGTCTGGGTTGAAGGAGTCTGGGCTGCTCGATTCTGAGCTGATGGATTCTGGGCTGCAGGAGTCTGGGCTGCAGGAGTCTGGGCTGCTGGAGTCTGGGCCGCCGGTGTCTGGGCTGAACGAGTCTGGGCTGCTGGAGTCTGGGCTGCTGGAGTCTGGGCTGCAGTAGTCTCGGCTGCTGGTGTCTGTGCTGAAGGAGTCTGGCCTGCTGGATTCTGAGCTGCTGGAGTCTGGGCTGCAGGAGTCTGGGCTGCAGGAGTCTGGGCTGCTGGCGTCTGGGCCACTGGTGTCTGGGCTGAACGAGTCTGGGCTGCTGGAGTCTGGGCTGCTGAAGTCTGGTCTGCAGGAGTCTGGCTGCTGGAGTCTGGGCTGCAGGAGTCTGGCTGCTGGAGTCTGGGCTGCTGGAGTCGGGGCTGCAGGAGTCTGGCTGCTGGTGTCTGGCTGCTGGAGTCTGGGCTGCTGGAGTCTGGCTGCTGGAGTCTGGGCTGCAAGGGCAACAAGAGCACTGATGGCGTGACAGGGGTGGGAGTAGAAATGCGGCCATCCAGAGAGTGAACATCAGGGGCGAAATTCTCCGTTATCGCGGAAAGTCCGCCGATCGGCGCAAAAAACGGCGCAAATCCGACTTGCATCACGTCGGAAAAATGGGTCGATAGTCTCCGGCCCGAAATGGGCTAGCAGCGACGTAACGGGATCCGCGCTTGCGCAATGGTTCACGCCGTGCAGCGTCATACGCGCCGCACGGCGTGACGGCTCATAAGGCCGCGCAGCTCCCCCCCACCCGACCGGAACACCCGACCGCAACACCCGACTGGATGGCTGGCCGTCGCTCAGCCCCGAGGTTCGAGTCACGCGATGTGGAGGCGCTCCTGGACGCGGTGGAGCAGAGGAGGAACGCCCTGTATCCCGGGCACGGCCGCAGAGTTGCCCCACGCCACAGCCGGCGTCTGTGGAGGGAGGTGGCAGAGGCCGTCACCGCTGTGGCCCTGACACCACGGACAGGCACCCAGTGCCACAAGAAGGTGAACGACCTCGTCAGAGCAGGCAGGGTGAGCCTCTCCCATATCCCCCCTCCCCCATATCCCCCCTCCCCCATACCCCCCATATCCCCCCTCCCCATATCCCCCCTCCCCATATCCCCCATATCCCCCCTCCCCCATTCCCCCATATCCCCCCTCCCCCATATCCCCCTCCCCCATATCCCCATATCCCCCCTCCCCCATATCCCCCTCCCCCATATCCCCCTCCCCCATATCCCCCCTCCCCATATCCCCCATATCCCCCCTCCTCCATATCCCCCTCCCCCATATCCCCTCCTCCCCCATATCCCCCCTCCCCCATATCCCCCATCCCCCATATCCCCCATATCCCCCCTCCCCCATATCCCCCTCCCCCATATCCCCCATATCCCCCCTCCCCCATATCCCCATATCCCCCCTCCCCCATATCCCCCATATCCCCCCTCCCCCATATCCCCCCTCCCCCATATCCCTCATATCCCCCCTCCCCCATATCCCCCTCCCAATATACCCTCCTCCCCCATATCCCCCCTCCCCCATATCGCCCATATCCCCCCTCCCTCATATCCCCCCTCCCCCATATCCCCCATATCCCCCCTCCCCCATATCCCCCCTGCCCCATATCCCCCATATCCCCCCTCCCCCATATCCCCCTCCCCCATATCCCCCTCCCCATATCCCCCATATCCCCTCTCCCCCATATCCCCCCTCCCCATATCCCCCCTCCCCCATATCCCCCCTCCCCCATATCCCCCATATCCCCCCTCCCCCATATCCCCCCTCCCCATATCCCCCTCCCCATATCCCCCTCCCCATATCCCCCTCCCCCATATCCCCCCTCCCCATATCCCCCTCCCCCATATCCCCCCTCCCCATATCCCCCTCCCCATATCCCATATCCCCCATATCCCCCCTCCCCCATATCCCCCCTCCCCCATATCCCCCATATCCCCCCTCCCCCATATCCCCCTCCCCCATATCCCCCTCCCCCATATCCCCCCTCCCCCATATCCCCCCTCCCCCATATCCCCCTCCCCATATCCCCCATATCCCCCCTCCCCCATATCCCCCCTCCCCATATCCCCCATATCCCCCCTCCCCCATATCCCCCCTCCCCCATATCCCCCCACCCCCATATCCCCCATATCCCCAAGTGAATCCAGCCCTAACCTTAACCTCTGCAATGCACGCGCAACCGATGGCGTGCATTCATATACCTGCCTAACACTGTTGCCTTTTACCCCTGCCCCCCCACCCACAGGAGAAGCGCGCACACAACAATAGGGAGCATGTGAGGACTGGAGGAGGGCCTGCTGATGAGAGGCCTCTGACCGTACACGAGGAAAGGGCCCTGGAACTGGCTGGCAGACCTGAGGACCGGGAGGTTGCTGATGCAGAGGTCGGGGGCGTACTAGCGAGTGAGCCACCAACAGCCCGTCCCCATATCCCCCCTCCCCTATATCCCCCTCCCCCGTATCACCTGATCACTGCCTGATGTCTAACCATGCATGCTTCATTGTGTATCGCAGGACCAAACGTCCAGGCACCCATCCCCGCAGATGCAGACCGCCCGCAGGATGCCCCTCGGAGACCACGGGAGACGGAGAGACCCGGACCCTCCAGCACGCGACGCCCGCAGGATGCCCCTCGGAGACCACGGGAGACGGAGAGACCCGGACCCTCCAGCATGCGAGGCCCGCAGGATGCCCATTCGCACACCACGGGAGACGGAGAGACCCGGACCCTCCAGCATGCGACGCCCGCAGGATGCCCCTCGCACACCACGGGAGACGGAGAGACCTGGAGCAACAGGGAGACGACACCCCCGTCACGTGCGGGAGCGACCACCCAGCGATGAGGGGGGCAGCCACAGGCCCCCATCACATCCGAGCCAGGACACCACTACCCAGGACACCACTATCCAGGACACCCCTACCCGGGCCACCACTACCCAGGACACCCCTACCCGGGACACCCCTACCCGGGACAGCACTACCCGGGACACCACTACCCAGGACACCACTACCCAGGACAGCACTACCCGGGACACCACTACCCAGGACACCACTACCCAGGACACCACTACCCAGGACACCACTACCCAGGACACCCCTACCCGGGACACCCCTACCCGGGACAGCACTACCCAGGAAGATGAAATACCGGACAGTGACTCAGAGTGGATGGGTGGAGACGAACCCCCACCCCAAAGTGCCATGGACTCAGAGTGGGACGAAGAGCACGACACAACGCCACTGCTGTCACCAACACCCTCCACCATCGCAGAAACACTCACCACGGTTGGGCACTTTAGTGATGAGGCGTCTGGTACACTCACTGGTGCGCACAACACAGCCGTCCCGGTACAGCAGGCGGAGGTAGGAGCAGCAGAGGGACCGGGCGGTCGGAGGGCAGCCCAGCCCAAGCGAACATCTGCCGCCCAGATGGATCCCGGGTTCCTGCAGTTACCACACCCACACATAGATCCGATGCAACCACCGACCCGGAGACGAGCGAATAGGGTGACGGGCGGCTTGCGGCGGCTGCAGTCGCGGGTGGAGGAGTCCACCCGCGTTCAGGAGCTGAAAGTGGTGCCGGTCATGCGTGCCACCCAGGCCAACACCGCACGGGTGGCGTTCATGGTGGAGGCAATGGGTGCGATGGTGTCAGGCATGGGGAGCGGTTTGCGAGGCCTGGGGCCTTCCGTGCAGGTGGCGTCTGTGGCCCAGGAAATGGCTGCCCTCTCACAGGAGGCCATGAGCCAGTGCCAGCGCCAGATGGCAGAGGCGCTCAACGCCATAGCCCAGTCTCAGCAGGCCATAGCCCAGTCTCAGCAGGCCATGGCCCAGTCTCAGCAGGCCATGGCCCAGTCTCTGCAGGCCATGGCCCAGTCTCAGCAGGCCATGGCCCAGTCTCAGCAGGCCATGGCCCAGTCTCTGCAGGCCATCACTGAGGGCATCGGCGCCAGTGGCCATGTGCGAGCCGGCGTCGCACTGTCACAGACAGGGTTTGCCAACCCCCTGGGCTCCATGGCTGCAAACCTGCAGACCCCTGTCGATACCAGCACGGGCCTCCAGGACTGGCAGCGCCAGATGTCGGGGGGGCGTCGGATGGCCAGTCCGTTCGCATCCCCCACCCATGTAGAGGCCTGGGGGCCATCGGGCACCCCGAGGGAGGAGGAGGTGGTGTGGTCCGTCCCGGCTCCCTCTGTAGGGGAGGTCCCGGTACACCGCGACACCTCGGACTCCCCCCCTTCCGTCCCAGGTGCATCGGGTGGGCAACGGGCAGGACAGGCTGGCAGCTCGCCATCCCAGTCGCCTGGGCCGCAGCCTGGCCCATCTAGGCCAGGACGCCCCAGGAAACGGCCGCCAAAGGGATCCAGTGTCAGAGGGCAGGAATCACAGGAGTCCACCTCCAGTTCTGCTGTACCGTCTGGGGAACCACGTAGACGTAGTCAAAGGGCCCGCAAGGCCAAACAATTAGACACTGAGTAAGTTGGCACGGGTGCAGGGCACAGATGAGTTTTAGGGGCTAGGGCACGTGCATGAACTCCTTTGGTTATTAAAGTCAATGTTACACCTACCGAAGCTGCCTTTGTGCTCTGTCCAAAGTGTGCGGGGTGAACAATTGTGGGCCCAACACTGATCCCTGAGGGACACCACTAGCTACTGATTGCCAACCAGAGAAACACCCATTAATCCCCACTCTTTGCTTTCTATTAATTAACCAATCCTCTATCCATGCTCCTACTTTCCCCTTAATGCCATGCATCTTTATCTTATGCAACAACCTTTTGTGTGGCACCTTGTCAAAGGCTTTCTGGAAATCCAGGTATACCACATCCATTGGCTCCCCGTTATCTACCGCACTGTTAATGTCCTCAAAAAATTCCACTAAATTAGTTAGGCACGACCTGCCCTTTATGAACCCATGCTGCATCTGCCCAATGGGACAATTTCCATCCAGATGCCTCGCTATTTCTTCATTGATGATAGATTCCAGCATTTTCCCTACTACCAAAGTTAAGCTCACTGGCCTATAATTACCCGCTTTCTGCCTACCTCCTTTTTTAAACAGTGGTGTCACGTTTGCTAATTTCCAATCCGCCGATCCACCCCAGAGTCTATTGAATTTTGCTAAATTATCACTAGTGCATTTGCAATTTCCCTAGCCATCTCTTTTAGCACTCCATTAGGGCCAGGAGACTTGTCTACCTTTAGCCCCATTAGCTTGCCCATCGCTATCTCCTTAGTGATAACAATCCTCTCACTGTCCTCACCTGTCATAGCTTCATTTCCATCAGTCACTGGCATGTTATTTGTGTCTTCCACTGTGAAGACCGACCCAAAAAACCTTGGAAGGTTCTCCACTGTTCCTCAACTGTTTCACCATAAAGTCTTTGCTCCCAGTCTACCTTAGCTAGTTCTTCTCCCATCCCATTGTAATCTCCTTTGTTTAAGCACAAAACCTAGTGCTTGATTTTACCGTCTCACCCTCCATCTGTATTTTAAATTCCACCATATTGTGATCGCTCCTTCCGAGAGGATCCCTAACTATGAGATCCTGAATCAATCCTGTCTCATTACACAGGACCAGATATAGGACCGCTTTTTCCCTCATGGGTTCCATTACATACTGTTCTAGGAAACTATCGCGGATACATTCTTTCAACTCCTCCTCAAGGCTGCCTTGACCGACCTGGTTAAACCAATCGACATGTAGATTAAAATCCCCCATGATAACTGCTGTATCATTTCTACATGCAGCAGTTATTTCTTTGTTTATTGCCTGCCCCACCAAAATATTACTATTTGCTGGCCTATAGACTACTCCTATCAGTGACTTTTTCACCTTACTATTCCTGATTTCCACCCAAATGGATTCAACCTTATCCTCCATAGCACCGATGTCATCCCTTACTATTGCCTGGATGTCATCCTTAAATAACAGAGCTACACCACCTCCCTTACCATCCACTCTGTCCTTCCGAATAGTTTGATACCCTCGGATATTTAACTCCCAGTCATGGCCATCCTTTAACCATGTTTCAGTAATGGCCACTAAATCATAGTCATTCACAATGATATGCGCCATCAACTCATTTACCTTATTCCGAATACTACGAACATTCAGGTAAAGTACACTTATGTTGGCTTTTTTACCTCTGTACCTCGACCAATAACCTCTCCTAAGATATATTTCCTCTTAACTTTTCTCCTAATTTTCCTTGTCGTTGAACCCATATCTTCATGTAACAACCTGCCGCGTCGCTTACCATTAATGTTTTTACTTCCCGTTTTATTCCTTTTAGTATTCCTGGTCCTATTCACTGAGCTCCCCTCAGTCACTATACCTTGTACTGTCACCCTTTTTGATTTTTGACTATGGCTTCTCTGCCTTACAATTTCCCCCTTACTGCCTTTTGTTTCTGTCCCTGTTTTACTACCTTCCAACTTCCTGCATCGGTTCCCATCCCCCTGCCACATTAGTTTAAACTCTCCCCAACAGCTCTAGCAAACACCCCCCCCTAGGACATCGGTTCCAGTCCTGCCCAGGCGCAGACCGTCCGGTTTGTACTGGTCCCCCCCCCCCCAGAACCGGTTCCAATGCCCCAGGAATTTGAATCCCTCCCTCTTGCACCATCTCTCGAGCCACGCATTCATCCTGTCTATCCTGACATTCCTACTCTGACTAGCTCGTGGCATTGGTAGCAATCCTGAGATTACTATCTTTGAGGTCCTACTTTTTAGTTTAACTCCTAACTCCCTGAATTCAGCTTGTAGGACCTCGTCCCATTTTTTACCTACATCATTGATGCCTATGTGCACTACGACAGCTGGCTGTTCACCCTCCCCCCCCAGAATGCCCTGCAGCCGCTCCGAGACATCCTTGGCCCTTGCACCAGGGAGGCAACATACCATCCTTGAGTCTCGATTGCATCCGCAGAACCGCCTGTCTATTCCCCTTACGATTGAGTCCCCTATCATTATAGCCCTGCCATTCTTCTTCCTGCCCAGCTGCGCAGCAGAGCCAGCCACGGTGCCATGAACCTGGCTGCTGCTGCCTTCCTCTGGTGAGCCATCTCCCTCAACAGTATCCAAAGCGGTATATCTGTTTTGCAGGGAGATGACCGCAGGGACCACCTGCACTGCCTTCCTACTCTTGCTCTGTCTTTTGGTCACCCATTTTCTATCTCCCTCAGTACCTTTCACCTGTGGTGTGACCAACTCGCTAAACATGCTATCCACGACGTCCTCAGCATCGGGGATGCTCCAAAGTGAGTCCATCCGCAGCTCCAGAGGCCGTCAAGCGGTCTAACAGGAGCTGCAACTGGACACACTTCTTGCACGTGAAGGTGCCAGGGACAGTGGACGTGTCCCTGAGCTCCCACCTCGCACACGAGGAGCATGACACGGGTCTGAGATCTCCCGCCATGTCTTAAACCTTCGGTTAACTTCAACAACTACAATTTCCAAAAATAAAAAAATAAACAACGAAGAAAAAATAAATAAATATACCAATGAAAAGAAAAAGAAAACAGAAAAACTACTTACCAGTCACTTACCAGGGATTAAAAAGCACTTCCTCCCCACCCAGCTGCGAATTCCCACTTAAAATCCCGAACTCACTCTTTGCTGTCTCACTCTGGCTGTGTCTTCTCTGGCTCACTGGGTACATGATGTGTCTCTGGTACACTGAGAATTGCAGGTTAGATTTACAATGTCCATTTATATTTCATGTCGGTAATTCTTTGGCGGGTCCAGCATCGGAGTTACACAGTTTCCAGACACCCCCCGTGCACGATAGTGCGCCTTATAGAATCATAGACTTTACAGTGCAGAAGGAGGCCATTTGGCCAATCAAGTCTGCACCGGCCCATGGAAAGAGCACCCTACCCAATACGACGTATACAAAGGCCATTCCCCATTGAATCTCTAAGGTGACTGCTGTAAACTTTAGTGCATCCCTCAGCACAG
Organism: Scyliorhinus torazame; assembly: GCF_047496885.1. NCBI lineage: Eukaryota > Metazoa > Chordata > Chondrichthyes > Carcharhiniformes > Scyliorhinidae > Scyliorhinus > Scyliorhinus torazame. The sequence goes on along the minus strand of NC_092736.1, from coordinate 31,090,840 downwards.
ATCAGATCTAAACTCTGCAGTCCTGCCACATCCAGCTGTGAATGGTGGGGGACAATTAAACAACTCACTGGAGGGGGAGGCTCCACAAATATCCCCGTCCTCAATGATGGAGGAGCCCAGCACATCAGTGTGAAAGACAAGATGAAGCTTTCGCAGCTCTCCTCAGCCACAAGTTCCGAGTGGATGATCCATCTCGGCCTCCTGCTGAGGTCCTCAGTAGATGCAAGAAGGATGTTCCCGAGGGTGGGGGTGTCCAGAACCAGGGGTGACAGTCTGAAGGTACGGATAGACCATTTAAGACAGAGATGAGGAGAAATTTCTTCACCCAGAGAGTGATCAGCGTGAGGAGTTCATGTCTTGTGTCTTGCAGGATCACCTGGCGAAGAGGCGGGCTGTCCGGTGCCCCCGACCCCAATCACAACCCTAGGTGGAGAGCAGCGGGAGAGGACATGGACAGGGACGGGAGCCCTCGAACTGAAGCCTGAGACACCCCGGAGCACCCGTCCGGGGACGACACTGACTTCCCCTCACAGCTGTCCACCAACACCCTCCGCCATCCCAGAGACACGCACCTCGGTCGGGCACTTTAGTGAAGAGGCTCCTGGGACACTCTCTGGTGCGCACCACACAAATGCTCCAGTTCAGCAGGTGGAGGTAGGAACCCCTGAGGGGCGGATAGTCGGAGTGCGGGCCGACCCCAGGGTCCAGCTGCCGTCCAGACGGGTCTTGGTCTTCTGGAACGGACAGTCCCATCGATTGTGGAGAAGCAGTCACAGAGCCAGGGACTACATGAGGGGTTCGGGAACCATCCAGCGCCCGCAGGTGAAGCTGCAGGAGTCCAACTGCATGCAGGAACAGGAGGTGGTACCGGCCATGCGTGCCACCCAGGCCAACACCGTACGGGTGGCGTCCGCGGTGGAGGCCATGAAGGCGAAGGTTTCGGCCATGGGTCAGGATGCCCAAGGCCTGAGGCACTCTGTGCGGGCAGTGTCCGAGGCTCAGGACAGGGCTGCCCTGACACAGGCAGCTATGTATCAGGGCGACCTGGACATTGCTCCTGAGCGTGGCACAGTCAGAGCGGGCCATGGCTGAGTGCGGCGACGATATTCCCAGGTGTTGATTGACGTGGCACAGTCCCAGAAGGTGGTGACACAGTCGCAGCGTGATGTGGCGCAGTCCCAGAGGGAGGTGGTCCACTCCCTGTGCTCTATGGCCACAAGCATTAAGACCCTGGTCGGGGTGGAGGTGGGCCGCCAGGACTGGCAGCGCCAGGTGGCAGGGTGGTCTCAGGGGATGGTTCCACTCTCACCCTGTCCAATAAAGTAGCCCGGGGGCCATCGAGCACCTCAAGGGAGGAGGAGGTAATGGATCCCGTGCCAATGACGCCCACAGTGGGGGGTGCCGGAACACCGCAGCACCTCGTTCTCCTACCCTCCTGTCCTTGGCGCATCTTGTGGGCAGCGGGCAGAACAGGGTGGCACCAGGCCACCTGGGACACCCAACTGCAGCCGGGCTCAACCAGTCCCGTCACCCCAGAAGACAGCCGCCAAAGGGGACCCCAGTCGCAGGGCGGGGATGACAGCAGGCTGCCTCCACTCCTTCTGTACCGCCTGGGGATCCATCTAGACGTAGCGTTAGGGCTCGTCAGGCCAGAACGTTCTCACCAGTTAAGTTGGCACGGGCGCAGGGCACAGTTAGTTCCAGGAGCCAGGGCACAATGTTGTATATATTTGTGCACAAGGTTCCAACCTGCCTTTGTGCTCTGTCAGAAGGGTGTGAGGGATGGGATGGTGTGGCCGCAGAGGGGACGCAGGGGGTGGGGGGGGCGTGCAGGGGTGGGGAAGTTGGGGTGGGCTTGGTCCAGGCACCTGCAGCTCAGCCAGCGCTCATTGCCCCTGTGTACCACCCCCCAGCCCCCTCCCCCTCCGCCTCACCACCCCACCCACGCCACCGCCACCCCTGGGATCCGATGGGACCGTGTGATAGAGCGGCCAGCTCACATGCAGGGATCACTCAGGCGGACGGTGGAAAGAGTTACCGTGGGCAGGAGTCAGACATTGCCACACGATGTGGAGCACCAGAGCTCGTCGCAGAGCGGGTCGTCATCATCCTCCATGTAATGGACCAGAGCCGCTGTTACTGCCAACCCAGGACCCACACACTGCAGTGAGGCAGGTAGGAATCACAGATGGGGTTGCAAGGTGGGCAGGGGATGCAGTTGCACCGGGAGGGTGTTCGTGGGTATGGGTGCTTGGCCAGGGGGTATGAGGGAGGGGTGGTGGGGATGAGGTGTCCCTGCCGCTGGCTGTTCCCCCTACTTGGTGGGGCGAACAGAACGCCCCATGCACGTTGGGCCTGGCATGCACGCTGTGCAGCCTCCTGTGCCTGCCCTCGTACCATGCCCCACCCATCCCCCCTTGACGGGCCTCCGTGACGCTATGGATGCACCAGTGCACCGAGGTCTGTGAGATTTCGGACAGGTCCCCACTCGGCGCCTGGAAGGACCATGTTGCATAAATGTTCAGGGCGCCGTCACCGTGACGACCACTGGTCATTGCACAACAATGAGGGAAGGTGGAGCCAAAGTCAAAGTGCGCACATCCTGTTGGTAAGGTCAAAGGTGCTCTGCCCATTGGCAGAAATGGCAGCTCCTGTATCCAACTCCATTTGGAGCATATGGTCATTGACCTGTATCGGACCGCCATTCGGGCCCAAACGGGGACGATGCCAAACAGTTTAGCTGCATCTCAGCCTCATTCTCGACCTCTTCTGGGTCAGCCAGATGCAAGGCCCGGCCCCGGGGCTGACACCTCCCTCTGCGGAGCACCTGTTGAGCTCTAAAGCCTCAACGCGTTCCCGTCCGATCACGCGACCCCCTCGTGGACCCCCGACCAGAGAGTACTCCAGGCCTGTGCCGCGGGGCTGCCCGCCCAACCCGGGGGGGGGCTACCCTGCTATTTCTGCGGCCAGCACCAGCACCACAGGCAGCGCTGCCCGGCTCGGAACGCCAACTGCAGCGACTGCGGCAAAAAGGGGCACTTCGCCAAAGTTTACCTGGCCAGGTCCAAATCCTCCAAATCGCAGGCCCGACTCTCGGACTCTCAGACCCCGCAGTGTGGCCGCATGCCTGCCGGCTCCGCCCCCTCCGGGCGCTTCACCTGCCTCGTGTTGTCCATGGGGGCAGCCATCTTCAGCTCTGCACAACACGCGCGACTCACGGGGGCCGCCATCTTGACCGCCATCTGCAACGCCGCCCGACAAGTGCAACCAATGAGGGCAGCCATCTTGGGACCACCCCATCCCCTCCGACCACGCCGGCTACCCGCAACTCGGCACGGTCACCCTCGACCAGTCACAACCAAAACACCTCCGGAACTCCATGATGACCGTCCGGGTCAATGGACACGAAACGCCTTGCCTGTTTGACTCCGGGAGCACGGAGAGCTTCATTCACCCAGACACGGTAAGGCGCTGCTCGCTCCAAATCTTCCCTGCACGCCAAACAATCTCCCTCGTTTCCGGATCGCACTCAGTGCAGATCCGGGGGTACACTGTCGCGAACCTCGCGATACAGGGCGCCGAGTACGCCAATTTTAAACTATATGTATTCCCCGATCTCTGCGCTCCTTTCCTGTTGGGACTGGACTTGCAGTGCAGCCTCAGGAGCCTAACCCTGAAGTTCGGCGGGGCCCTACCCCCACTCACCGTATGTAGCCTCGCGTCCCTGAAGGTTGACCCTCCCCCGCTCTTCGCAAATCTCACCGCCGACTGTAAGCCAGTCGCCACCAGAAGCAGGCGGTACAGTATCCAAGACAGGACTTTTATCAGGTCCGAGGTCCAGCGACTCATGCGGGAGGGAATCAGCGAGGCCAGCAATAGCCCCTGGAGAGCTCAGGTGGTGGTCGTCAGGACAGGGAAAAAGAACCAGATGGTTGTAGACTACAGCCAAACCATAAACTGGTACACGCACCTCGATGCGTACCCCCTCCCCCGGACATGGTTAATCAGATCGCGCACTACCGAGTCTTCTCCATGGTGGATCTGAAGACCACCAGCTCCCAATCCGCCCGGAGGACCGCCACTACACAGCCTTTGAGGCAGACGGCCGCCTCTTCCACTTCCTCCGGGTCCCCTTCAGCGTCGCAAACGGGATCTCAGTCTTCCAAAGAACGATGGACCGAATGGTGGACCACATTTCCGTACTTGCACAGCGTCACCATCTGCGGCCATGACCAGCAGGACCACGACGCCAACCTCCAGAAATTTCTCCAAACCGCCTAAGCCCTCAACCTCACTTATAACACGGAGAAATGCGTTTTCCGCACAACCAGACTCGCCATCCTCGGCTACATCGTGGAAAATGGAGTTCTAGGGCCCGACCCCGACCGTATGTGCTCCCTCCTGCAACTCCCCCTCCCCCACTGCCCCAAGGCCCTGAAAAGGTGCCTCGGGTTCTTTTCCCATCACGCCCAGTGGGTCGCCAACTACGCGGACAAAGCCCTCCCACTGGTCAAAGCTACCATCTTCCCACTGGCGGCTGAGGCCCGCCAGGCCTTCAGCCGCATCAAGGCAGATATTGCCAAGGCTGTGATGCACGCGGTGGACGAGTCCATCCCCTTCCAGGTGGAGAGCGACGAGTCAGAGGTCGCCCTCGCCGCCACCCTCAATCAGGCGGGCAGGCCAGTAGCATTTTTCTCCCGTACCCTCAACGCCCCCGAAATTCGACACTCTTCAGTCGAAAAAGAAGCCCACGCCATCGTGGAAGCCGTGCGGCACTGGAGGCGCTACCTCGCTGGTAGGAGGTTCACCCTCGTCACCGACCAACAATCAATAGCCTTCATGTTCGATAATACACAGCGGGCAAAATCATCAAGAACAATCAGGTCGTGAGGTGGAGGATCGAACTCTCCACCTATAATTACGATGTAGTATATCGTCCTGGGAAGCTCAACGAGCCCCCAGATGCCCTGTCCCGCGGCACATGCGCCAGCGCGCAAGATGACCGACTCCGGGCCATCCACGATGACCACTGCCACCCGGGGGTCACCCGGCTTCTCCACTACATCAAGGCCCGCATCCTGCCCTACTCCACCGAGGAGGTCAGAGCCATGACCAGGGACTGCCAAATCTGCGCGGAGTGTAAGTCTATCGACCGGATAAGGCCCACCTGGTGAAGGCATCCTGGCCCTTTGAGCGTCTCAGTATCGATTTCAAAGGGCCCCTCCCCTCTTCCAACCGCAACACATATTTCCTCAACGTCGTTGACGAGTTCTCCCGCTTCCCCTTTGCAATCCCCTGCCCCGACATGACCGCGGCCACCGTCATTGAGGCCCTACACAGTATCTTTACCTTGTTCGATTTCCCCACTTACGTCTACAGTGACCAGGGCTCCTCGTTTATGTGCAACGAACTGCGTCAGTAGCTGCTCAGTAAAGGCATCGCCTCGAGCAGGACTACCAGTTACAACCCCCGGGGAAACGGGCAGGTGGAGAGGGAGAACACGACGGTCTGGAAGGCCGTTCTCCTGGCCATACGGTCTAGGAATCTCCCAGTTTCCCACTGGCAGGAGGTCCTCCCCGACGCGCAACAGTCCAGTAGGTCCTCCTTTGCACAGCCACGAACGAGACCCCTCATGACCGCCTGTTTGTTTTCCCTAGGAAATCCACCTCCGGGGTCTCGCTTCCGACCAGGCTGAAGATACCGGTGCCCGTCCGACTCCGCAAACACGTAAGGAGCCATAAGTCCGACCCCCAGGTCGAGAGGGTCCAGCTCCTTCACACCAACCCTGTATGTAGGAGGCGGCACACTCCAAGAGATGCACACAGCGATCCTAGATGCGATCGGCTATAACAGAGGAGGCCCCGTAGAAGGCCTAAACAAGTGTAGGCAAAAGAAGACAGAGCACCCCACAGCGTTTGCTGGATGTTTGTGGATACATTTCACAGCAGTATTCGGAGAGTTAGCCCGCGCCCATTTGTCCCCAGATAACATGGCCAAATGGACTCGAATCCTAGTCTCTCACGCGACAGAGGCAGGACAGAGAGCTTGTGCAAATTACGACCCCTCAGACGAGGCCCACAACGAGAAATGGGTTTTGAAGAGACTGTCCCGCCCTTGGGAACAATCCGTCCAAGGCAAAACCGCATTTATAAAACCAGATGAAGAGCAGGCAGACATGAATCCAGTTAAAGCGCACCAGAACCCCACATGGGTAAATGAGGGCAGGAACAGCCCACCACAGCCAAAACCGCAGGAATGCTACAACTGTGGACAATTAGGACACTTTGCACGAGAGTGCAACGCACACCAAAAGCAGCAGAGAAGCCAACAGACAGGCACCCTAAACAGGAATAGGGCAAAGCCAATCCATAGCGTTAGCGCCCGTTCAGAGAACATTGATATGAACGGCACCGACTGACGGTGTTCGGGCTCCCCAACTTGGGTCTGCGACACCCTTTGAGACTAGTCCGGTAGATCGGTCGTAGCAGGCAAGGTCCGGGGACACCCCGTAGAATTTCTTTGGGACACAGGAGGATCCCGCACCACACTCAATTTCTCCACGATGTTTCAGCGAGACACGTGCCCCACAACAGACACCATTACCCTCAGCGGTTTTACAGGCCATTTACAACAGGGACACATCACAGCCCCTGTAGCGATACAAATAGGGAACATTACAACTAAACACCCCGTAGTTTCGGTCGATCTACCCCAGACAGCTGAACACATCCCAGGAATCGATTTTATGAGCTCCCACAACCTCTCTTTTGATCCAGTTAATAAATGTGTTTGGAGAATGGCAAAGGCAGCACGAGCCCCCGCCACGCTCACAGTTGGAGACTATGAAAACAGGATTAGCTCAGTAGGAGACTTCTGGTTCGACCCCGAGCCATTAGTCAGGACAAACAGGTTAGGGAAGTCCTGCAGCAACACAAAGCAGCATATGCACAGCACAAGCACGACTGTGGCAAGATCGCTGGCTTAGTGAACATTACAGGTCCCGACCCCAGACCCCAAAAGCAGTACAGTTTTTCCCAAGAGGCAGAGGGAGAAATCTCCAAAGTAATAGAGAGTTTGTTGGATCAAGGTGTACTCCGATCAGTAGCCTCCACAAACAACGCACCAATTTGGCCCGTCAGGAAACCGGATGGATCACGGTGACTGACCATTGATTACTGGGAACTGAACAAAGTAACCCCAGCAGCAGCCCCCACCATAGCCACGAGTCCCGAGACCATGCTCAAACAGGGACTCCAGTCAAAAAGAATTTCGGATAAAGCGTGCCAGTACAAATTCGCCTTTACATTCCAGGGACAACAATACACATGGACGTGCCTTCCACAAGGCTTCCACAAGGCTTCCACAACTCCTCCTCCATTTTCCACCGATAGCTGGCAAATGGACTAGCAAAATGTTCCTGCCCCGATTGTCTGGTCACTATGTAGCTGACTTGCTACTACAGACAGACACAAAGGGAGAGCACATTTCGCTTGTCGCCAAACTCCTAGCACTCCTAAAAGAAATTGGATGTAAAGTGAACCCCAAGAAGGCCCAGATTTTGCAGGAAATGGTGATTTACTTGGAAACGCGAGATCGAGCAAAAGAGAATTGACTCGATCGTCAAATTGCCCCTTCCCCATAATGTCTCAGCCCTCCGGTCATTTTTAGGACTGGTTGGCTACTGCCGAAACCATATCGATGGTTTCGCCACAAAAGCAGCGCCCCTTTCCGAACTTCTCAAGAAGCAGGCACCTTGGGAATGGCTTCCACAGCACACGGATGCCGTAGACGCTTTAAAAAGAGCCCTCAGCACAGCCCCCGCACTACAGGTCCCAGTTCCACTTCCCCCGTTCGCAATCGAAGTAGCAAGCACCGACCGAACCCTTTCGGCCGTGCTCCTCCAGGAACGCCATGACCAATTACGCCCCGTAGCATACACCTCACGCGTGTTAGGTCCTGTCGAGCAACGATTTTTTGCCTGTGAAAGGCACCTGCTCGCAATTGTTTGTGCAGTACAGTCCTTCGCCTACATTACAGGACTCTACCCCATCACCATTCTCACTGAACACACCCCGACACAGCTATTGTTAGACAGTCGACTTAAAGATGGCACAGTCAGCCAAATCCGCGCAGCCCGTTGGACGGGACATTACAGTTAAAAGAACCAAGACCCACACTTTCCTAGCTGATAATTTGCAATATGCAGGAACCCCACATGAGTGTGAGATCATCACCACAAAACACAACACAGGCCCATTTATACCTAAGTCAGCTCCCAGGAAAGCAGGTAATACACCCCAGAGACCCCAGCCCACAGACACGTGCGCACCCCTGAAAATTTATGTGGACGGCTCCTCCACAGTTTTGAACGTAAGGAGAATTACCGGTTGCGGCATTTATGTAGAGGACGGGCTGGGACGAGCCCTTGAAGAGTCATAGAGAGTCATAGATGTTTACAGCAGGGAAACAGGCCCTTCGGCCCAGCTTGTCCATGCCGCCCAGTTTCTATCACTAAGCTAGTCCCACTTGCCCGCATTGGGCCCATATCCCTCTATACCCACCCTGCCCATGTAGCTGTCTAAATGCTTTTTAAAAGACAAAATCATACCCGCCTCTACCACTGCCTCTGGCAGCCCGTTCCAGATGCTCACCACCCTCTGTGTGAAGAAATTTCCCCTCTGTTCTCTTTTGTATCTCTCCCCTCTCACCTTAAACCTCTGCCCTCTAGTTCTAGACTCCTCTACCTTTGGGAAAAGATGTTGACTATCGACCTTATCTATGCTCCTCATTATTTTATAGACCTTCATAAGGTCACCCCTAAGTGTCCTGCGCTCCAGGGAAAACAGTCCCAGCATATCCAGCCTCTCCTTATAGCTCAGACCATCAAGTCCTAGTAGCATCCTGGTAAATCTGGTAGCATCCTGGTAAATCTGGTAGCATCCTGGTAAATCTGGTAGCATCCTGATAAATCTGGTAGCATCCTGGTAAATCTGGTAGCATCTTGGTAAATCTGGTAGCTTCCTGGTAAATCTGGTAGATTCCTGATAAATCTGGTAGCATCCTGGTAAATCTGGTAGCATCTTGGTAAATCTGGTAGCTTCCTGGTAAATCTGGTAGCATCCTGGTAAATCTGGTAGCATCTTGGTAAATCTGGTAGCTTCCTGGTAAATCTGGTAGCATCCTGGTAAATCTGGTAGCTTCCTGATAAATCTGGTAGCATCCTGATAAACCAGGTAGCATCCTGGTAAATCTGGTAGCTTCCTGGTAAATCTGGTAGCTTCCTGGTAAATCTGGTCACTTCCTGGTAAATCTGGTAGCATCCTGGGTAAATCTGGTAGCTTCCTGGTAAATCAGGTAGCTTCCTGGCAAAGCTGGTGGAATCCTGGTAAGTCTGGTAGCTTCCTGATAAATCTGGTAGCATCCTGGTAAATCTGGTAGCATCCTGGTAAATCTGGTAGCATCCTGGTAAATCTGGTAGCTTCCTGGCAAAACTGGTAGAATCCTGGTAAATCTGGTAGCTTGCTGGTAAATCTGGTAGCATCCTGGTAAATCTGGTAGCTTCCTGGTAAATCTGGTAGCTTCCTGGTAAATCTGGTAGCCTCCTGGTAAATCTGGTAGCTTCCTGGTAAATCTGGTAGCATCCTGGTAAATCTGGTAGCATCCTGGTAAATCTGGTAGCATCCTGGGTAAATCTGGTAGCGTCCTGGTAAATCTGGTAGCTTCCTGGTAAATCTGGTAGCATCCTGATAAATCTGGTAGCATCCTGGTAAATCTGGTAGTTCCTGGTAAATCTGGTAGCATCCTGGTAAATCTGGTAGTTCCTGGTAAATCTGGTAGCATTCTGGTAAATCTGGTAGTTTCCTGGTAAATCTGGTAGCTTCCTGGTAAATCTGGTAGCATCCTGGTAAATCTGGTAGCTTCCTGATAAATCTGGTAGCATCCTGATAAACCAGGTAGCATCCTGGTAAATCTGGTAGCTTCCTGGTAAATCTGGTAGCTTCCTGATAAATCTGGTAGCTTCCTGGTAAATCTGGTAGCTTCCTTGTAAATCTGGTAGCTTCCTGGGAAATCTGGTAGCATCCTGGTAAATCTGGTAGCTTCCTGGCAAAACTGGTAGCTTCCTGGTAAATCTGGTAGCTTCCTGATAAATCTGGTAGCTACCTGGTAAATCTGGTAGCATCCTGATAAATCTGGTAGCATCCTGGTAAATCTGGTAGCTTCCTGGTAAATCTGGTAGCTACCTGGTAAATCTGGTAGCATCCTGGTAAATCTGGTAGCATCCTGGTAAATCTGGTAGCTTCCTGGTAAATCTGGTAGCTTCCTGGTAAATCTGGTAGCTTCCTGGTAAATCCGGTAGCATCCCTGCTTCCACAACCTTTTCAGGAAGAGATTTTCAGAGACTCGGAACCCTCAGAAATAGTTTCACCTCATCTCCATTTTGAATAGGTGACCCCTTATTTTTAAACAGTGACCTGCAGTTCTAGATTCTCCCACAAATTAAACAGAATCATATAGAATCCCTACAGTGCAGAATGCGCCCTTCGGCCCATTGAGTTTGTGATGGCCCTTCGAATGAGCACTCTACCTCTGTCCACCCCTCCCTATCCCCGTAACCCCATAATCTAACTCGCACATCCCTGCACACTAAGGGACAATTGATCATGGCCAATCCACCCATCTTTGGACTGCGAGAGGAAACGGAGCAGACACGGGGAGAACGTGCAAACTCCGCACAGACAGTGACCCAAGACCAGAATTGAACCCAGGTCCTTGGCATTGTGAGGCAGCAGAGATCTCCACTGGGCCACCATGCCACCCAAGCCACGTCCACCCCGTCAATACCCCTCAGGATCTTGCATGTTTCAATCACCTTGCCCCTTACTCTCCTAAGCTCCAGTGAATACAAGCCTAGCCTGTCCACCTTTCCTCATGAGGCAACCCACCCATTCCAGGTATTATCCCATTGCTGTGCTTGCTGTGCGCAAAGCTCTCTGACACAGTGTTCAGTGTCAGCAGTCTGATCGATTTTGCCCTCCTCAATGCAGGGTGATAAAGGCCCCAAAGGGCAGCAGTGTTACTGTCTCTGCAGCTCATTTGGAACAGAACAGTGATCAAAGCCAAATCCATCAAGGGGGAAATGATGCCTTCAATGCTTCATCGGACATCAGGGTTATCTGCCAAGCTATCAAGGACTGTAACCAAACAATTATACCTTTAAACATATCAACAAATGGTGTAAAGTTCACTTTGGGGTAGAGAGGTAAAGCATTCCAACAAACTTGAAAACCAATCTTTTCTAATCAGATTGATATCAATATTTAAATAAATAGAAAGGTAAGAGATTTTGGCCGCAATGCTGTACTAGAAACCTACTAATAGTGTCACTGTGTCAGCCCTCTCTCCTCTGAATCCCATGGCTCTGGGTTGAAGTCCCACTTCAGGACTTGGAGACACAGTTCAAGGCTGACACACCAGTACGGTACTGAGGGAGTGCTGCTCTGTCAGAGATGCCGTCTTTTGGATGAGATGTTAAGCCCCGGCCCCGGCAGCACAGCTTGGCACAGGGCCCTGTTCGCGAGATTTCACTCAAGTTGTCAGGACATCTAGGCTCGCAGGCATCAGAACTGGCAGCCATAGCTTACATTGTAGACCACCCTGACTCGTTTCCGACCCTGGCAGACATCTATTCGGACAGCTTAGATGTCTGTAATAGCTTTGTCATAATATACACCAGTGTATCATGGTGCAGACACACACACTGATGGACACACAGCAAGACCAATCAACACACACAACACCGCAGCCAATCACCAGTTAGAGCACACTCACTATAAAGTCAGAGGGCATCAGAGTTCCCGCTCATTCGGGATGCAGCCTCCTACAAGGACAGAGCTTACAGCTTACAGCACAGATCCTCACCATGTGCTGAGTGCATAGACTGGTTAGGACAGGCATAGGTCTTTAGTTTAATCTAACATCGTGTTAACCCACAATGAAAGTATGGTTAACAGTTTCTAACTTAATAAAATAGTGTTGCACTGTTTTAAGTGTTGGTGGCCTGTATGTGTTCCACGGATCCAGAGCACCCAACACATCATGATACCAGGAGTTGAGGGATATTAGAACTTCTTAGACCTACCTGCAAGTGGTCTGCCTTCCACCAGCATACAGCCATCCTGCAAAATGGACAGCGTCTGCCCGCCGCCGCCGCTCCGCATCACCGGTAACCATGGGGCCAACTGGAAGATATTCAAACAACGCTTCCAGCTCTACCTTGAAGCCACAGACCGGGAGGATGCCTCGGACACCAGGAAGATCGGTCTCTTCCTATCCACGGCCGGGGAACATGCCATCCACATTTTCAATTCTCTCACCTTTGCTGATGGTGAAGATAAATCAAAATTCAAGACGGTCCTCCTCAAGTTTGACACTTATTGCAGCATAGAGGTGAATGAAAGTTTCGAGCGCGATGTATTCCAACAGCGTTTGCAGGGTAAGGATGAACCTTTCCAGTCCTTTCTTACCCACCTCCGCATCCTTGCGCAGTCCTGTAATTAAGGGCCCACCTCCGACTCCATGACACGCTTTCGGTGTTCAGTCGGACCCCCTACGCCAGCAGCTCCTCAAAGTAAAGCAACTCACCCTAGCGACCGCCATCGAGACCTGCGTGTTACACGAAAACGCCACGAGTCGGTATTCCCACATCCAAGCAGCTGAAACGGTGCGGCAAGGTCCCCACGGGTTGAATGTCTTGTCAAGAGGAAAAAGGAAGAGTACGTAAGGATGAGAAAACAAGGTTCAGTAGGGTCGCTTGAGCGTTACAAGGTAGCCAGGAATGAGCTGAAAAAAGGGCTTAGGAGAGCTAGGAGGGGGCATGAGAAGTCCTTGGCGGGTCGGATCAAGGAAAACCCCAAGGCTTTTTACTCTTATGTGAGAAATAAAAGAATGACCAGGGTGAGGGGAGGGCTGGTCAAGGACAGTAGTGGGAACTTGTGCATGGAGTCAGAAGAGATAGGAGAGGAGTTGAATGAATACTTTTCTTCAGTGTTCACAAACGAGAGGGGCCATGTTTTTGAGGATGAGAGTGTGATTCAGGCGGGTAGGCTGGAGGAAGTAGATGTTCTGAGGAAGGATGTATTAGCAATTTTGAAAAAGCTGAGGGTCAACAAGTCCCCTGGGCCAGATGGGATATATCCAAGGATTCTTTGGGAGGCAAGGTATGAGATTGCAGAGCCTTTGGCTTTGATCTTTGGGTCCTCGCTGTCCACGGGGATAGTGCCAGAGGACTGGAGAGTGGCGAATGTTGTTCCTCTGTTCAAGAAAGGGAATAGGAATGACCCTGGTAATTATAGGCCAGTTAGTCTTACTTCGGTGGTCGGTAAATTAATTGAAAAGGTCCTGAGGGATAGGATTTATGACTATTTGGAAAGATGCAGCTTAATCCGGGATAGTCAACACGGATTCGTGAAGGGTAGGTCTTGCCTCACAAATTTGATTGAATTCTTTGAGGAGGTAACTAAGTGTGTCGATGAAGGTAGAGCAGTTGATGTCGTATACATGGATTTTAGTAAGGCGTTTGATAAGGTTCCCCATGGTCGGCTCATGAAGAAAGTAAGGAGGTGGGATAGAGGGAAATTTGGCCAATTGGATAAGTAACTGGCTATCACATAGAAGACAGAGGGTGGTGGTGGATGGAAAATTTTCAGACTGGAGACCAGTTACCAGCGGTGTACCACAGGGATCAGGGCTGGGTCCTCTGCTATTTGTGATTTTTATCAATGACTTGGAGGAGGGGGCTGAAGGGTGGGTTAGTAAATTTGTTGACGACACCAAGATTGGTGGAGTAGTGGATGAGGTGGAGGGCTGTTGTAGGCTGCAAAGAGACATTGATAGGATGCGGAGCTGGGCCGAAAAATGGCAGATGGAGTTTAACCCTGATAAGTGCGAGGTGATTCATTTTGGTAGAAAAAATTTGAATGCGGATTACAGGGTCAATGGCAGGGTTCTGAGGAATGTGGAGGAACAGAGAGACCTTGGGGTTCATGTCCAGATCTCTGAAGGTTGCCACTCAAGTGGATAGAGCCGTGAAGAAGGCTTATAGTGTATTAGTATTCTTTAACAGGGGGCTTGAGTTTAAGAGCTGCAACTGTACAGGACCCTGGTGAGACCACATTTGGAGTATTGTATGCAGTTCTGGTCACCTCATTATAGGAAGGATGTGGAAGCATTGGAAAGGGTGCAAAGGAGATTTACCAGGATGCTGCCTGGATTGGAGGGTAGGTCTTATGAGGAAAGGTTGAGCGGAGGAGGTGATAGAGGTTTATAAGGTAATGAGGGGAAAGATAGAGTGGACGTTCAAAGACTATTTCCTCGGGTGGATGTAGCTGTTACAAGGGGGGCATAACTATAAGATTCAGGGTGGGGGATATAGGAGGGATGTCCGAGGTAGGTTCTTTACCCGGGGAGTGGTTAGGGTGTGGAATGGACTGCCTGCTGTGATAGTGGAGTCGGACACTTTAGGAACTTTCAAGCGGTTATTGGATAGACACATGGAGCTCACCAGAATGACAGGGAGTGGGATGGCTTGATCTTGGTTTCGGACAATGCTCGGCACAACATCGAGGGCCAAAGGGCCTGTTCTGTGCTGTACTGTTCTATGTTCTATGTTAATTGCATCTCTGACTCCAAAATCTTTCTAACTAGGATTCTTTAAAAACATGAGTGCAGCAGTCATACACACCAACTCAGGGTTTTAACCCTTACTGCACCAAATACATACATAGAATGCAATATATCCAAAATTCCTCCATTCATCACGCTCCCAAAAATGCTCGGGAACACACCAGACTGATTCCTGGGATGGCAGGACATACTTATGAGGAGAGATTGAGTGGGTTAGGATTGTATTTGCAGAAGAATGAGGGGGGATCTCACAGAAAACTACAAAATTCTAACAGGACTAGACAGGGTGGATGCAGGGAAGTTGTTCCCAATGGTGGGCGGTTGGTGGGGGGTGTGTGTGTGTTGGGGGGGGGGGGTCCAGAACCAGGGGTCACAGTCTGACAATGCGGGGTCGACCATTTACAACACCGACGAGGAGGCATTTCTTCACCGCGAGAATGGTCGGCCTGTGAAAACCGTAACCACAGGAAGTAGTTGAGGCCAAAACATTGTGGGCGGGATTCCTCCGTCCCACCAGTCCCGTTTGCCGGCACGGCGCGGCCCCTCCGGCAGCGGGATTCTCCGTTCCTGCAGCCGGCCAATGGGGGTTTCCCATTGTGGCCACCCCCACGTTGTGGGGAAACCCGCGGGTGTAGGTGCGCTGCTGGCGGAGCGGAGGATCCCGCCAACGGAGAATCCAGCAGTGTATGTTTTCAAGAAACTGTTAGTTTATAGGACTGAGGGGGAAGGGTGTCAAAGGATAATGGCCCGGGGGGGGGGGGGGGGGGGCAGGATCAGGCTACTGAATTGGATGATCAGCCATGATGATAATAAATGGCGGAGAAGGCTCAAAACGCACTGTCAGAGGGTGTGGTGGAAGCAGGCACATTAGTAACATTTAAGAGGCATCATGGCGGATACATAAATAGGGAGGAAATAGAGGGATACGGACCGAGTAAGGCAGAAGGCTTTTATTTTAGTTTGGGCATCATGATCGACACAGGCTTGGAGGGCCGTAGGGCCTAATGTGCTGTCATATTCTTTGAAGGGCCGAATGGCCTCCTCTTGCTCCTACTTTCCATGCCTATGAACCCGGGACCCTGGCGCCGTGAGGCTTGTCGTGCCAACCACCATGCCGGCCAAAAGTGATCGAAATCTAACGATGCTTCTGCCCGGTTTCGGACCGGGGACGTTTTGAGTGTGAAGCGAGCGTGATGACCACTGCGGCGCAGCGCCAATGCTGAGGTCTGTTCTTGCGACCCATTTAAGCAGCTGGAGTTTTCTACCAGAATACAGCTCAGTCTTGAATAGCAGCAAGTTATTTCTGTCTGCCGTCCTGCTGAACTGTATTTTCTGAGGGATCGGAGCCACACAGTGGGATTGCGATGATCAATGTGGTGAAGCTGTCGGTAAAATTCCCCTGCAAGCTCTTTTAATGAAAATATTAAACTGCTAACATCAAGCAGTTATACGGTCAGAACAAAGATATTTCACAGGACTCTGTCACCAGTTGAAGATGCTATCGTGCGGAGTGGCTACAGCTCACTGACCATTATTCTGGGTTATAACAGGTACAGTGTGAACCAGGACACTGGACCTTTCAATAATTATTTCTAAAACCATTCCTCAAAATTGGTTGAAGATGAAGGCTGATTGCCACTTCCCCAAGGGCAACTCGGCAATCGGCAGAACCACAGCGGCCAGACAACATAAAAGAATTGTAACAAAATATTCTCAGCCCTAACAGGTTTCCCCGAGGTGCTGGGGTAAAGGCGAGAGCACAACGAGATGGTTTTTCTTAATCGGGCGCACTGTCCGAAATCCTAGGACTGGCCGGAACAGGCCACAGTTCAGCAGCGAGGGAAGTTCTGAGGTTTCTGGGGGTAGATGCTGCGGGGTTGGGAGGCGAGCAGAGTGCAGGTGGGGTCGTTGGGGAAGTCACAAAGTGGGTGGGGGGGGGGGGGGGTGCGAGTCCGGGAAGATTTCAGTGGTGGCGGGGTGCGAGTTAGAACATAGAACATACTGTGCAGAAGGAGGCCATTCGGCCCATCGAGTCTGCACCGACCCACTTAAGCCCCCACTTCCACCCTATCCCCGTAATCCAATAATCCCTCCTAACCTTTTTGGTCACTAAGGGCAATTTATCATGGCCAATCCACCTAACCTGCACATCTTTGGACTGTGGGAGGAAACCGGAGCACCCGGAGGAAACCCACGCACACACGGGGAGGATTTGCAGACTCCGCACAGACAGTGACCCAAGCCGGAATCGAACCTGGGACCCTGACCACCAAACACATCTTACCTTCACTCCCTCTGTCAGCATTCTGCAGAGACCGTTCCCTCTGAGACAATCTAGTCCACTCATCCACCATACCCAGTACGTCTCCCATCACCCATGGCACCTTCCCATGCAATCGCAGAAGGTGTAACACCTGCCCCTTTACCTCTTCCAGGCTTAACATCCCAGGCCCAAAACACTCATTCCAGGTTAAGCAGCGTTTCACTTGCATCTCTTCCAACTTGGTCTGCTGCATTCGCTGCTCCCAATGTGGTCTCCTCTATATCGGAGAGACCAAACGCAGACTGGGTGATCGCTTTGCTGAGCACCTTCGGTCTGTGCGCATTCAGGACCCTGACCTTCCCGTTGCTTGCCATTTTAACACAAGACCCTGCTTCCATGCCCACATGTCTGTCCTTGGCCTGCTGCAATGTTCCAGTGAAGCTCAACGCAAACTGGAGGAACAACATCTCATCTTCCGGTTAGGCACGCTACAGCCTTCCGGCCTGAACATTGAATTCAACAACTTCAGATGATCCGCTCGACCCCACCTCGACCCATTTGTTTTCATTTCATGTTAACTGTCTTTTACCATTTCTTTCTTTCTTAATATACATTTAATTTCCCCCCCCCCCCCCCATCTTATCCACCTTTCCTTACCCTTTCTCCTCTTTGCTTCCCCCTTCCCCTCCCCCACATCTACAGTTCACCCTCTGATGTTAGTTTCCCTGCTGTTTGACCTTTCACATCTTTTGTCCTCTCTGGGGACTGCCATTGGCACACTTTCCCCTGGGTTTCTGTGTTGGGTGTTCTGGATCACAAACAGTCACCAACACTGGAAGTGGTGCAACTCTATTTTATTATAATGTTAACTATATTAACATACTTGAACTGTGGGTAAATGCAATACCAGCTTTAACTGTTGACCCTTGCCTAGTCCTAACCAGGTGATGCACTCAGCACATGGTGAATGTCTGTGTTGCAGGCTGTGAGCTCTGTGCTCCGAGCTGGCTGCTGCTAGAATGAGCGGGAACTCTCCTGTCCCCTGTCTTTATAGTGCGTGTGCTCTCACTGGTGATTGGCTGCGGTGTTGTGTATGCTGATTGGTCCCACTGCATGTCCATCAGTGTGTGTGTGTCTGCACCATAATATACTGGTGTATATTATGACAATTAGCACCCGGTTTCCCTGGGTTTCTGTGGCTATCATTCATCTTTCATTCTCACTCCACAGTATAAATATTTCCCACTTTCTCTGTCTATTAGCTTTGAGAAAGGGTCATCTGGACTCGAAACGTTCGCTCTTTTCTTTCCCTACAGATGCTGCCAGACCTGCTGAGATTTTCCAGCATTTTCTCTTTCGTATTAATGATCTCGATGGGAATGTGGAGGTATAGTCAGTAAGTTTGCAGATTGATGTATTAAATAGTGAGGAAGAAAGCCTTAGATTATAGGATGATAGAGTCCGGCTGGTGACAAATAGAATTTAATCTTGAAAAGTGTGAGGCGCTGGATTTCGGGGGGACTAGGATTCCGTACCGGGAATACGCAATGAATGGTAGGATGCTCGGCAGTGCAGAGGACTAGAGGAACCTTGGGGTGCATTTCAATACATCCCTGAATGCAGCAGGTCAGGTAGATATGGGACGCGATTCTCCGACCCCGCAACGGGCCGGAGAATCGCCGGGGGCTGGCGTGAATCCCGCCCCCACCGTGTCCCGAATTCTCCGCCACCAGAGATTCGGCGGGGTCGGGAATCGCGCCGCGCCAGTCGCCGGAAATCGCGCCGGTCGGCGGGTACACCCCCGGCGATTCTCCGGCCCGCGATGGTCTTAGGCCCCGCCGCTGTCAACCCTCTCCAGCCGGTGTGGATTAAACCACCTTTTGAACGGTGGGACAAGGCGGCGCGGGCGGGCACCGGGGTCCTGTGGGGGGGGGCACAGGGAGATCTGGCCCCGGGTGGTGCCCCCACGGTGGCCTGGCCCGCGATCGGGGCCCACCGATCCGCGGGCGGGCCTGTGCCGTGAGGGCACTCTTTTTCTTCCGCCTTCGCCATGATCTTCACTGTGTCGGAGGTGGAAGAGACCCCCTCCCCTGCGCATGCGCGGGGATGATGTCAGCAGCCGCTGACGCTCCCGCGCATGCGCCGCCCGGCGAAGACCTTTCGGCCCCGGCTGGCGTGGCGCCAAAGGTCTTTCCCGCCAGCCGGCGGAGCGGAAACCACTCCGCCGCGGGCCTAGCCCCTCAAGGTGAGGGCTTGGCCCCTAAAGGTCCGGAGAATTCCGCACCTTTGGGGCGGCCTGACGCCGGAGTGGTTCCCGCTGCCCCCCCCCCCTCGCCCCGCCGGGTAGGGGAGAATCCCGCCCAAGGAGTTTAAGAAGGAATATGGGACACTTGCCTTTATTAGCCGAGTATTAGAATATAATAAAGGGAGGTACTGATGAAGCGGGTAAAATGCTTGTTAGGCCACAGCTAGAGAACTGTTCAGTTCTGGTCACCACACTGGGAAGGATGTGATTGCAGTGGAGAGGGTGCAGAGGAGAAATGGGCAGCACGGTAGCCTTGTGGATAGCACAATTGCTTCACAGCTTCAGGGTCTCAGGTTCTATTCCGGCTTGGGTCACAGTCTGTGCGGAGTCTGCACATCCTCCCCGTGTGTGCGTGGGTTTCCTCCGGGTGCTCCGGTTTCCTCCCACAGTCCAAAGATGTGCAGGTTAGGTGGATTGGCCGTGATAAATTGCCCTTAGTGTCCAAAATTGCCCTTAGTGTTGGGTGGGGTTACTGGGTTATGGGGATAGGGTGGCGGTGTCGACCTTGGGTGGGGTGGTCTTTCCAAGAGCCGGTGCAGACTCGACGGGCCGAATGGCCTCCTTCTGCACTGTAAATTCTATGAGATGTTGCCTGGGATGGAGTGTTTCAGCTATTAAGAGAGGCTGGTTAGAACTAGGGTTGTTTTCCTTAGAGCAGAAAAGGCTGAGGGGGGACTTCATTGAGGTGTACAAAACTATGATACAGACAGGGTAGATAGGAAGGAACGTTTCTTTTAGGATGGGTCAAGAACCAGGAGGCATAGATCCCAGAGAAGGGGCAGGGGATATCGAGGGGATTGGAGGAAAACCTTCACCCGGAGGGTGGTGGGAATCTGGAACTCGCTGCCTGACAGGGTGGGAGAGGCGGGAACCCCCACAACATTTAAGAAGTATTTAGATGAGCACTCGGAACGCCACAGCGCACAAGGATACGGAGCAAGTGCTGGAAAACGGGATTGGGATAGAGAGGTGCTCGATGGCCGCCACATACACGATGGACCGAAGGGCCTCTTTCTGTGCCCCACAACCATGCCCTGGCTTCACAACTCTGCCCAAACACATATCCTGTCCTGACCTCATTCCCATTAACGGGACCAGAGTTTCCATGAAGTTTCTCTCCAATTTCTAAACAGGATGCTCTTGGAGAAGCTTTGTTTCCATGTCTTCGCCGTACTTTTTCAGTGCAAGACGCAGAATATTTGCCTGTATTAGATCCTGGCTATTGATTTATACAGATATCTCTTGGAGCTGCGCATTCTGTAACCCGGGAGTGGGATTGACACAGAGTCAACCAGGAAGGAAAGGACAAGGCACCGGGAATAAGCAAATGTCTGTTCACTCTGCAGATCACCGAACAAATATGGAATTGAACAGCTGGGAGACGCTGAACTCCCGCAGGCCATGTTTGTGTTGTCGAGTGAGACTTCAAGGCACTGACCCTGATACAATTCATCGCAATGCGGGAAATAGCTCATCTCCACCTTGCCCCTGGTGATTGATGGCGAATATTAACAACTGATGTCTTTCGAAACCTGCAGCGACTTCCCATTTCTGAGAAATGAAAAGAGGAAAACTGAGCAACAAATAATGTTCAAGGGGAAAGCAAAGCCTGACTGCGCCAGTGCTGATACCCACGATGCACCCTCACTGCGCCAGTGCTGATACCCACGATGCACCCTCACTGCGCCAGTGCTGATACCCACGATGCACCCTCACTGCGCCAGTGCTGATACCCACTGTACACCCTCACTGCGCCAGTGCTGATACCCACTGTACACCCTCACTGCGCCAGTGCTGATACCCATGATGCACCCTCACTGCGCCAGTGCTGATACCCACTGTACACCCTCACTGCGCCAGTGCTGATACCCATGATGCACCCTCACTGCGCCAGTGCTGATACCCACTGTACACCCTCACTGCGCCAGTGCTGATACCCACCGTACACCCTCACTGCGCCAGTGCTGATACCCACGATGCACCCTCACTGCGCCAGTGCTGATACCCACGATGCACCCTCACTGTGCCAGTGCTGATACCCACGATGCACCCTCACTGCGCCTGTGCTGATACCCATAATGCACCCTCACTGCGCCAGTGCTGATACCCACAATGCACCCTCACTGCACCAGTGCTGATACCCACTGTACATCCTCACTGCGCCAGTGCTGATCCCCACCGTACACCCTCACTGCGGCCAGTGCTGCTACCCACGATGCACCCTCACTGCGCCAGTGCTGATACCCACCGTACACCCTCACTGCGCCAGTGCTGATACCCACGATGCACCCTCACTGCGCCAGTGCTGATACCCACGATGCACCCTCACTGCGCCAGTGCTGATACCCACGATGCACCCTCACTGCGCCAGTGCTGATACCCACGATGCATCCTCACTGCGCCAGTGCTGATACCCACGATGCACCCTCACTGCGCCAGTGCTGATACCCACTGTACACCCTCACTGCTCCAGTGCTGATACCCACCGTACACCCTCACTGCGCCAGTGCTGATACCCACGATTCACCCTCACTGCGCCAGTGCCGATACCCACGATTCACCATCACTGCGCCAGTGCAGATACCGACGATGCACCCTCACTGCACCAGTGCTGATACCCACTGTGCACCCTCACTGCACCAGTGCTGATCCCCACCGTACACCCTAACTGCGGCCAGTGCTGCTACCCACGATGCACCCTCACGGCGCCAGTGCTGATACCCACGATGCACTCTCACTGTGCCAGTGCTGATACCCACAATGCACCCTCACTGCGCCAGTGCTGATACCCATGATTCACCATCACTGCGCCAGTGCTGATACCCACCGTACACCCTCACTGCGCCAGTGCTGATACCCACGATTCACCCTCACTGCGCCAGTGCTGATACCCACGATTCACCCTCACTGTGCCAGTGCTGATACCCACCGTACACCCTCACTACGCCAGTGCTGATACCCACGATTCAGCCTCACTGCGCCAGTGCAGATACCCACGATGCACCCTCACTGCGCCAGTGCTGATACCCACGATGCACCCTCACTGCACCAGTGCTGATACCCACGATTCAGCCTCACTGCGCCAGTGCTGATACCCACCGTACACCCTCACTGCGCCAGTGCTGATACCCACGATTCAGCCTCACTGCGCCAGTGCTGATACCCACGATGCACCCTCACTGCGCCAGTGCTGATACCCACCGTACACCCTCACTGCGCCAGTGCTGATACCCACCGTACACCCTCACTGCGCCAGTGCTGATACCCACTGTACACCCTCACTGCGCCAGTGCTGATACCCACCGTACACCCTCACTGCGCCAGTGCTGATACCCACGATTCACCCTCACTGCGCCAGTGCTGATACCCATGATTCACCCTCACTGCGCCAGTGCAGATACCGACGATGCACCCTCACTGCACCAGTGCTGATACCCACTGTGCACCCTCACTGCGCCAGTGCTGATCCCCACCGTACACCCTCACTGCGGCCAGTGCTGCTACCCATGATGCACCCTCACTGAGCCAGTGCTGATACCCACGATGCACTCTCACTGTGCCAGTGCTGATACCCACAATGCACCCTCACTGCGCCAGTGCTGATACCCATGATTCACCATCACTGCGCCAGTGCTGATACCCACCGTACGCCCTCACTGCGCCAGTGCTGATACCCACGATTCACCCTCACTGCGCCAGTGCTGATACCCACGATTCACCCTCACTGCGCCAGTGCTGATACCCACCGTACACCCTCACTGCGCCAGTGCTGATACCCACGATTCAGCCTCACTGCGCCAGTGCAGATACCCACGATGCACCCTCACTGCGCCAGTGCTGATACCCACGATGCACCCTCACTGCACCAGTGCTGATACCCACGATTCAGCCTCACTGCGCCAGTGCTGATACCCACCGTACACCCTCACTGCGCCAGTGCTGATACCCACGATTCAGCCTCACTGCGCCAGTGCTGATACCCACGATGCACTCTCACTGCGCCAGTGCTGATACCCACGATGCACCCTCACTGCGCCAGTGCTGATACCCACCATACACCCTCACTGCGCCAGTGCTGATACCCACCGTACACCCTCACTGCGCCAGTGCTGAGACCCACCATGCACCCTCACTGCGTCATTGCTGATCCCCACTGTGCACCCTCACTGCGCCAGTGCTGATACCCTCCGTACAACCTCACTGCGCCAGTGCTGATACCCACCGTACACCCTCACTGCACCAGTGCTGATACCCTCCTTACACCATCACTGCGCCAGTGCTGATCCCCACTGTGCACCCTCACTGCGCCAGTGCTGATACCCTCCGTACACCATCACTGCGCCAGTGCTGATACCCACCATACACCCTCACTGCACCAGTGCTGATACCCTCCGTACACCATCACTGCGCCAGTGCTGCTACCCTCCGTACACGCTCACTGTGCCAGTGCTGATCCCCACGGTACACCCTCACTGCGGCCAGTGCTGCTACCCACGATGCACCCTCACTGCGCCAGTGCTGATACCCACGATGCACCCTCACTGCGCCAGTGCTGATACCCACGATGCATCATCACTGCGCCAGTGCTGATACCCAGGATGCACCCTCACTGCGCCAGTGCTGATACCCACTGTACACCCTCACTGCGCCAGTGCTGATACCCACCGTACACCCTCACTGCGCCAGTGCTGATACCCACGATTCACCCTCACTGCGCCAGTGCTGATACCCACGATTCACCCTCACTGCGCCAGTGCAGATACCCACGATGCATCCTCACTGCGCCAGTGCTGATACCCACGATGCACCCTCACTGCGCCAGTGCTGATACCCACTGTACACCCTCACTGCGCCAGTGCTGATACCCACCGTACACCCTCACTGCGCCAGTGCTGATACCCACGATTCACCCTCACTGCGCCAGTGCTGATACCCACGATTCACCCTCACTGCGCCAGTGCAGATACCGACGATGCACCCTCACTGCACCAGTGCTGATACCCACCGTACACCCTCACTGCGCCAGTGCTGATACCCACGATTCAGCCTCACTGCGCCAGTGCAGATACCCACGATGCACCCTCACTGCGCCAGTGCTGATACCCACGATGCACCCTCACTGCGCCAGTGCTGATACCCACGATGCACCCTCACTGCACCAGTGCTGATACCCACCGTACACCCTCACTGCGCCAGTGCTGATACCCACGATGCACCCTCACTGCGCCAGTGTTGATACCCACCGTACACCCTCACTGCGCCAGTGCTGAGACCCACCATGCACCCTCACTGCGTCATTGCTGATCCCCACTGTGCACCCTCACTGCGCCAGTGCTGATACCCTCCGTACAACCTCACTGCGCCAGTGCTGATACCCACCGTACACCCTCACTGCACCAGTGCTGATACCCTCCGTACACCATCACTGCGCCAGTGCTGATCCCCACTGTGCACCCTCACTGCGCCAGTGCTGATACCCTCCGTACACCATCACTGCGCCAGTGCTGATACCCACCGTACACCCTCACTGCACCAGTGCTGATACCCTCCGTACACCATCACTGCGCCAGTGCTGATACCCTCCGTACACCCTCACTGCGCCAGTGCTGATACCAACCGTACACCATCACTGCGCCAGTGCTGATACCCTCCGTACACCCTCACTGCGCCAGTGCTGATACCAACCGTACACCATCACTGCGCCAGTGCTGATACCCACCGTACAACCTCACTGCGCCAGTGCTGATACCAACCGTACACCATCACTGCGCCAGTGCTGATACCCTCCGTACACCCTCACTGCGCCAGTGCTGATACCAACCGTACACCATCACTGCGCCAGTGCTGATACCCACCGTACACCCTCACTGCACCAGTGCTGATACCCACCGTACACCCTCACTGTGCCAGTGCTGATACCAACCGTACACCATCACTGCGCCAGTGCTGATACCCACCGTACACCCTCACTGCGCCAGTGCTGATACCCACCGTACAACCTCACTGCGCCAGTGCTGATACCCACGATACACCCTCACTGCGCCAGTGCTGATACCCATGATACACCCTCACTGCGCCAGTGCTGATACCCACGATTCACCCTCACTGCGCCAGTGCTAATACCAACCGTACACCCTCACTGCGCCAGTGCTGATACCCACGATGCACCCTCACTGCGCCAGTGCTGATACCCACCGTGCACCCTCACTGTGCCAGTGCTGATCCCCACCGTACACCCCCACTGCGCCAGTGCTAATACCCACGATTCACCCTCACTGCACCAGTGCTGATCCCCTCCGTACACCCCCACTGCGCCAGTGCTAATACCCACGATTCACCCTCACTGCACCAGTGCTGATCCCCTCCGTACAACCTCACTGCGCCAGTGCTGATCCCCACCGTACACCCTCACTGCGCCAGTGGTAATACCAACCGTACACCGTCACTGCGCCAGTGCTAATACCAACCGTACACCGTCACTGCGCCAGTGCTGATACCCACGATTCACCCTCACTGCGCCAGTGCTGATACCCACGATTCACCCTCACTGCGCCAGTGCTGATACCCACCGCACACCCTCACTGCGCCAGTGCTGATACCCACGATTCACCCTCACTGCGCCAGTGCTGATACCCAGTGTACCCTCACTGCGCCAGTGCTGATCCCCACCGTACACCCTCACTGCGCCAGTGCTAATACCAACCATACACCCTCACTGCGCCAGTGCTGATACCCACTGTGCACCCTCACTTGCGCCAAAAAATGTATTTTTTGTTTCCAAGCTGGCCCCAGCAATCCTATTCCATAAGCCTCTGCCCAGTTAAACAGCCTTTTCTTCTCCGCTGCTGCCCGCTTCACTGCTGCCCGCTCTGCTACTGCTTCTCCGCTGCTGCCCGCTCCACTGCTGCCCGCTCCACTGCTGCCCACTCCGCTGCTGCCCGCTCTGCTACTGCTTCTCCGCTGCTGCCCACTCCGCTGCTGCCCACTCCGCTGCTGCTCGCTCCACTACTGCCCGCTCCACTGCTGCCCGCTCCACTGCTGCCCACTCCGCTGCTGCCCACTCCGCTGCTGCCCGCTCCGCTGCTGCCCACTCCGCTGCTGCCCGCTCTGCTGCTGCCCGCTCTGCTGCTGCTCGCTCCGCTGCTGCTGCCCGCTCCGGTGCTGCCCGCTCCACTGCTGCACACTCCGCTGCTGCCCGCTCCGCTGCTGCTGCCCACTCCACTGCTGCCCACTCCGCTGCTGCTGCCCACTCCGCTGCTGCTCGCTCCGCTGCTGCTGCCCGCTCCGCTGCTGCTCGCTCCGCTGCTGCTGCCCTCTCCGCTGCTGCACACTCCGCTGCTGCCCTCTCTGCCGCTGCACACTCCGCTGCTGCCCTCTCTGCTGCTGCCCGCTCCGCTGCTGCCCACTCCTCTGCTGCCCACTCCGCTGCTGCCCGCTCCGCTGCTGCCCGCTCCGCTGCTGCTCGCTCCGCTGCTGCCCACTCCGCTGCTGCCCGCTCCGCTGCTGCCCGCTCCGCTGCTGCCCGCTCCGCTGCTGCTCGCTCCGCTGCTGCCCGCTCCGCTGCTGCCCGCTCCGCTGCTGCCCGCTCCGCTGCTGCTCGCTCCGCTGCTGCCCGCTCCGATGCTGCCAGCTCCGCTGCTGCCCGCTCCGCTGCTGCTGCCCGCTCCGTTGCTGCCCGCTCCGCTGCTGCCCGCTCCGCTGCTGCCCGCTCCGCTGCTGCCCGCTCCGCTGCTGCTCGCTCCGCTGCTGCCCACTCCGCTGCTGCCCGCTCCGCTGCTGCCCGCTCCGCTGCTGCCCACTCCGCTGCTGCCCGCTCCGCTGCTGCCCAATCTGCTGCTGCCCGCTCCGCTGCTGCCCGCTCCGCTGCTGCCCACTCCGCTGCTGCTCGCTCCGCTGCTGCCCGCTCCGCTGCTGCCCTCTCCGCTGCTGCCCGCTCTGCTGCTGCTCGCTCCGCTGCTGCCCGCTCTGCTGCTTCCCGCTCCGCTGCTGCCCGCTCTGCTGCTGCTCGCTCCGCTGCTGCTCGCTCCGCTGCTGCTCGCTCCGCTGCTGCCCACTCCGCTGCTGCCCGCTCCGCTGCTGCCCGCTCCGCTGCTGCCCTCTCTGCTGCTGCCCACTCTGCCGCTGCCCACTCCGCTGCTGCTCGCTCCGCTGCTGCCCACTCCGCTGCTGCCCACTCCGCTGCTGCCCGCTCTGCTGCTGCACACTCCGCTGCTGCCCGCTCCGCTGCTGCCCGCTCTGCTGCTGCACGCTCCGCTGCTGCCCGCTCCGCTGCTGCCCACTCCGCTGCTGCCCACTCCGCTGCTGCCCGCTCCGCTGCTGCCCACTCTGCTGCTGCCCACTCTGCTGCTGCCCACTCCGCTGCTGCTCGCTCCGCTGCTGCCCACTCCGCTGCTGCCCACTCCTCTGCTGCCCGCTCTGCTGCTGCACACTCCGCTGCTGCCTGTTCCACTGCTGCCCACTCCGCTGCTGCCCACTCCGCTGCTGCCCGCTCTGCTGCTGCCCACTCCGCTGCTGCCCACTCCTCTGCTGCACGCTCCGCTGCTGCCCGCTCTGCTGCTGCACACTCCGCTGCTGCCCGCTCCGCTGCTGCCCACTCCGCTGCTGCCCACTCCGCTGCTGCCCGCTCCGCTGCTGCTCGCTCCGCTGCTGCCCGCTCCGCTGCTGCTGCCTGCTCTGCTGCTGCCCGCTCCGCTGCTGCCCGCTCCTCTGCTGCCCGCTCTGCTGCTGCCCGCTCTGCTGCTGCCCCCTTCGCTGCTGCCCGCTCCTCTGCTGCTCGTGACGCTGCTGCCCGCTCCGCTGCTGCCCGCTCTGCTGCTGCCCGCTCTGCTGCTGCCCGCTCCCCTGCTGCCCGCTCTGCTGCTGCCCGCTCCGCTACTGCCCACTCCGCTGCTGCTCGCGACGCTGCTGCCCGCTCCCCTGCTGCCCGCTCCGCTGCTGCCCACTCCGCTGCTGCTCGCGACGCTGCTGCCCGCTCCGCTGCTGCCCGCTCTGCTGCTGTCCGCTCCCCTGCTGCCCGCTCTGCTGCTGCCCGCTCCGCTGCTGCTGCCCGCTCCGCTGCTGCCCGCTCTGCTGCTGTCCGCTCCCCTGCTGCCCGCTCCCCTGCAGCCTGCTCCGCTGCTGCCCGCTCCCCTGCAGCCTGCTCCGCTGCGGCCCCCTCCACTGCTGCCCGCTCCGCTGCTGCTGCCCGCTCACCTGCTGCCCGCTCTGCTGCTGCCCGCTCCGCTGCTGCCCGCTCCGCTGCTGCCCGCTCCGCTGCTGCTGCCCGCTCCCCTGCTGCCCGCTCCGCTGCTGCTGCCCGCTCCCCTGCTGCCCGCTCCGCTGCTGTCCGCTCCGCTGCTGCTGCCCGCTCCCCTGCTGCCCGCTCCGCTGCTGCTGCCCGCTCAGCTGCTGCCCACTCCGCTGCTGCCCACTCCGCTGCTGCCCGCTCCGCTGCTGCTGCCCGCTCTGCTGCTGCCCACTCCGCTGCTGCTGCCCGCTCTGCTGTTGCCCGCTCTGCTGCTGCCTGCTCCGCTGCTGCACACTCCGCTGCTGCCTGCTCCGCTGCTGCCCGCTCTGCTGTTGCCCGCTCTGCTGCTGCCCGCTCCGCTGCTGCCCGCTCTGCTGCTGCCTACTCCACTGCTGCCCGCTCCGCTGCTGCCCACTCCGCTGCTGCCCCCTCCGCTGCTGCCCGCTCCGCTGCTGCTCGCTCCGCTGCTGCCCGCTCTGCTGCTGCCCGCTCCGCTGCTGCCCGCTCCGCTGCTGCCCGCTCCGCTGCTGCTCGCTCCGCTGCTGCCCGCTCCGCTGCTGCCTGCTCCGCTGCTGCCCGCTCCGCTGCTGCCCGCTCCGCTGCTGCCCGCTCCGCTGCTGCTCGCTCCGCTGCTGCCCGCTCTGCTGCTGCCCGCTCCGCTGCTGCCCGCTCCGCTGCTGCTCGCTCCGCTGCTGCCCGCTCCGCTGCTGCTCGCTCCGCTGCTGCCCACTCCGCTGCTGCCCGCTCCGATGCTGCCCGCTCCGCTGCTGCTCGCTCTGCTGCTGCCCGCTCCGCTGCTGCCCGCTCCGCTGCTGCCCGCTCTGCTGCTGCCCGCTCCGCTGCTGCCCGCTCCGCTGCTGCCTGCTCCGCTGCTGCCCACTCTGCTGCTGCCCGCTCCGCTGCTGCCCGCCCCGCTGCTGCCCGCTCCGCTGCTGCCCGCTCCGCTGCTGCCTGCTCTGCTGCTGCCCGCTCTACTGCTGCCCGCTCCGCTGCTGCCCGCTCTGCTGCTGCCCGCTCTGCTGCTGCCCGCTCTGCTGCTGCCCGCTCCGCTGCTGCCCGCTCCGCTGCTGCCTGCTCCGCTGCTGCCCACTCCGCTGCTGCGCACTCCGCTGCTGCTCGCTCGGCTGCTGCTCGCTCCGCTGCTGCCCACTCCGCTGCTGCCCACTCCGCTGCTGCCCGCTCCGCTGCTGCTGCCCGCTCCGCTGCTGCTGCCCGCTCCGCTGCTGCTGCCCACTCCGCTGCTGCCCGCTCCGTTGCTGCACACTCCGCTGCTGCTGCCCGCTCCGCTGCTCCTGCCCACTCCGCTGCTGCCCGCTCCGCTGCTGCCCACTCCGCTGCTGTGGGCATTGCCCTGGTTGGGCGAGTGCCGGGTGGCGGCCGCGTTGGGCGGGTGGCGGGGGGGTTGGCAGAGGGTGCAGTGCGGGGGTGGGGGGGGGGGGACCCATGCTGCCGGTGTCACTCCGCAGAACCAGGGGCCAAGGTGAGTGGTCAGTGGGTGCACTGCAAGGCGGCCATGGTAATGGCGTTCCATGCCTGGACACCGCCCCAGTCCCATGGGGGCCCTATCGGAGGCAACGAATCTCGGAGACCTCAGAGAATCCTGGGGCGGGCCCGCTAAGGCTGTGCTGTACGTGTGAATCCCGCCCAAGGTTTTTCTTGCCATCGAAA
Source organism: Scyliorhinus torazame (assembly GCF_047496885.1). Classification (NCBI taxonomy): domain Eukaryota; kingdom Metazoa; phylum Chordata; class Chondrichthyes; order Carcharhiniformes; family Scyliorhinidae; genus Scyliorhinus; species Scyliorhinus torazame. The sequence goes on along the minus strand of NC_092736.1, from coordinate 31,060,696 downwards.
TAGCCTAATTTGCCCCAGGCGGAGTGTTACCGAAGATGGGACGTCTATAGCAGGCACAGGATTCTGCGGCACACAGCATTTTCTGGAAGGACCAAAGTTTGATTTGTGTCTGCAGCTTAATGTCACACTGCCTCCCGGTGCAGGCGTTGGCCACGGGAAGACCGTACTTTGTGGATGTGCGCATGGCGACCTTCATCAGTGCTAAACATCCCACCGGAGCAGACGGCTGAGATATGGGAACCTTTCTCCAGCCCTGAGACTGGTTCCAGTCAGTCGCACTTTGGATTGGCTGTCGGGTGCTCGCTGAAACAGAACCTCGGTCTCGGAGGCATTGATTATGAGACTTGAGAATTTGTTTTCCATCGTCTTTGCTGTTCAGACACAGCCCCGTGCAAACAGCAGCTCTCTGGTTATTGCGACTGTGACGATGTTTCAGGAACAGTACCTGCAGAGATTCTCAGAGGTGGGCACTGTGTGGCTGTGGGGGCCACGTGCGGCCCACCTAGGTACTGAGTGTGGCCATGAGGCAGAGTGTTGCCCGTTGTCCACATTCTGCGGATTTTCATCATACCCTCACGGAATCCCCACAGTGCAGAAGGAGGCCATTCGGCCCATCACGCTTGCACTGACCCTCCGAAAGAGCAGCCCAGCTAGGCCCAATACCCCCACGTTATCCCTGTGGCTCCATCTAACCTTTAGACGCTAAGGGGCAATTTATCGCGGCCAATCCACCTAACCTGCACATCTTTGGACTGTGGGAGGAAACCGGAGCACCCGGAGGAAACCCACGCACACACGGGGAGAACGTGCAGACTCCGCACAGACAGTGACCCAAGCCGGGAATCGAACCTGGGACCCTGGCGCTGTGAGGCAGCAGTGCTAACCACTGTGCCTCGTGCCACCCCACATGGTTTTTTCCTCCCGGTGTGGCTAAAGTGAGCCACAAGTGAAGCAAGAGCAAATGAAGTGAGGTGTGTGCTGGTTACGCACAACATTGAATGTGGGAGCCGAGCACTCCCCGTGTCTAATAGAAATATAAACCTTTCCATTTTAACCGTTTGAGGTTGACAGTTCTATTAATACATAAAAGATGAGGCATTTTCTGTAACTCATTAACAAATTCTTGGTGTGTATTAAATGTATTCAATAGCCAGTGCAGACTTGATGGGCCGAATGGCCTCCTTCTGCACTGTAAATTCTGTGACTAATTCCTGAGGTCATCGTTGGTGAACAAGTCCGATGTCAATCTTGGAGCCACTGGAGGAGGGTCACTGAGGCGGCCCTCACTCGCCCAGGCGGCCCCCTCACTCGCCCAGGCGGCCCCCTCACTCGCCCAGGCGGCCCCCACACTCGCCCAGGCGGCCCCCTCACTCGCCCAGGCGGCCCCCTCCCTCGCCCAGGCGGCCCCCTCCCTCGCCCAGGCGGCCCCCTCCCTCACCCAGGCGGCCCCCTCACTCGCCCAGGCGGCCCCCTCACTCGCCCAGGCGGCCCCCTCCCTCACCCAGGCGGCCCCCACACTCGCCCAGGCGGCCCCCTCACTCGCCCAGGCGGCCCCCTCACTCGCCCAGGCGGCCCCCTCACTCGCCCAGGCGGCCCACCCACTCGCCCAGGCGGCCCACCCACTCGCCCAGGCGGCCCCCTCCCTCACCCAGGCGGCCCCCTCACTCGCCCAGGCGGCCCCCTCCCTCGCCCAGGCGGCCCCCTCACTCGCCCAGGCGGCCCCCTCCCTCGCCCAGGCGGCCCCCTCACTCGCCCAGGCGGCCCCCTCCCTCGCCCAGGCAGCCCACCCACTCGCCCAGGCAGCCCACCCACTCGCCCAGGTGGCCCACCCACTCGCCCAGGCAGCCCCCTCACTCGCCCAGGCGGCCCACCCACTCGCCCAGGCAACCCCCTCACTCGCCCAGGCGGCCCCCTCACTCGCCCAGGCGGCCCCCTCCCTCGCCCAGGCGGCCCCCTCACTCGCCCAGGCGGCCCCCTCCCTCGCCCAGGCGGCCCCCTCACTCGCCCAGGCGGCCCCCTCACTCGCCCAGGCGGCCCCCTCCCTCGCCCAGGCAGCCCCCTCACTCGCCCCGGCGGCCCCCTCACTCGCCCAGGCGGCCCCCTCCCTCGCCCAGGCAGCCCCCTCCCTCGCCCAGGTGGCCCACCCACTCCCTCCCCCAGGTGGCCCACCCACTCGCCCAGGCGGCCCACCCACTCGCCCAGGCAGCCCCCTCACTCGCCCAGGCGGCCCCCTCACTCGCCCAGGCGGCCCCCTCCCTCGCCCAGGCGGCCCACCCACTCGCCCAGACAGCCCCCTCCCTCGCCCAGGTGGCCCACCCACTCCCTCCCCCAGGCGGCCCCCTCCCTCGCCCAGGCAGCCCCCTCACTCGCCCAGGCGGCCCACCCACTCGCCCAGGCGGCCCCCTCCCTCACCCAGGCGGCCCCCTCACTCGCCCAGGCGGCCCCCTCCCTCGCCCAGGCGGCCCCCTCACTCGCCCAGGCGGCCCCCTCCCTCGCCCAGGCGGCCCCCTCACTCGCCCAGGCGGCCCCCTCACTCGCCCAGGCGGCCCCCTCACTCGCCCAGGCGGCCCCCTCCCTCGCCCAGGCAGCCCACCCACTCGCCCAGGTGGCCCACCCACTCGCCCAGGCGGCCCACCCACTCGCCCAGGCAGCCCACCCACTCGCCCAGGCAGCCCCCTCACTCGCCCAGGCGGCCCCCTCACTCGCCCAGGCGGCCCCCTCCCTCGCCCAGGCAGCCCCCTCACTCGCCCAGGCGGCCCCCTCACTCGCCCAGGCGGCCCCCTACCTCGCCCAGGCAGCCCCCTCCCTCGCCCAGGTGGCCCACCCACTCCCTCCCCCAGGCGGCCCACCCACTCGCCCAGGCGGCCCACCCACTCGCCCAGGCGGCCCACCCACTCGCCCAGGCAGCCCCCTCACTCGCCCAGGCGGCCCCCTCACCCGCCCAGGCGGCCCCCTCACTCGCCCAGGCGGCCCCCTCCCTCGCCCAGGCGGCCCACCCACTCGCCCAGACAGCCCCCTCCCTCGCCCAGGTGGCCCACCCACTCCCTCCCCCAGGCGGCCCCCTCCCTCGCCCAGGCAGCCCCCTCACTCGCCCAGGTGGCACACCCACTCGCTCCCCCAGGCGGCCCACCCACTCGCCCAGGCGGCCCCCTCACTCGCCCAGGCGGCCCCCTCCCTCGCCCAGACAGCCCCCTCCCTCGCCCAGGCGGCCCCCTCCCTCGCCCAGGCGGCCCCCTCACTCGCCCAGACAGCCCCCTCCCTCGCCCAGGTGGCCCACCCACTCCCTCCCCCAGGCGGCCCCCTCCCTCGCCCAGACAGCCCCCTCACTCGCCCAGGTGGCCCACCCACCCACTCTCCCAGGCGGCCCACCCACTCGCCCAGGCGGCCCCCTCACTCGCCCAGGCGGCCCCCTCCCTCGCCCAGGCGGCCCACCCACTCGCCCAGGCAGCCCCCTCACTCGCCCAGGTGGCCCACCCACTCCCTCCCCCAGGCGGCCCCCTCCCTCGCCCAGGCAGCCCCCTCACTCGCCCAGGTGGCCCACCCACCCACTCTCCCAGGCGGCCCACCCACTCGCCCAGGCGGCCCCCTCACTCGCCCAGGCGGCCCCCTCCCTCGCCCAGGCGGCCCACCCACTCGCCCAGGCAGCCCCCTCACTCGCCCAGGTGGCCCACCCACTCCCTCCCCCAGGCGGCCCCCTCCCTCGCCCAGGTGGCCCACCCACTCGCCCAGACAGCCCCCTCCCTCGCCCAGACAGCCCCCTCCCTCGCCCAGGCGGCCCACCCACTCGCCCAGACAGCCCCTTCCCTCGCCCAGGCGGCCCCCTCCCTCACCCAGGCGGCCCCCTCACTCACCCAGGCGGCCCCCTCACTCACCCAGGCGGCCCACCCACTCGCCCAGGCGGCCCTTAACTAAAGATTTCCTGAAGAGAACTGTGGTAGTCGGTATTAGGGGTATTACGGTACCTAGGTTGAGGCTGTAAGATCATTGGTGTGGGAGGGACCTGAGACAGGAAGATCATTGGTGAAGCCTGCCTGCTGGTTCCGCCCAGTAAGGCGGAGTATAATAGTCTGTGTCTCCCCAGCAGCTGCCTTCTGTACCTGCGCTGCTGGGGGAAACATCTAGTGTAATAAAGCCTTCAATTGTCTCCAATCTCACTTCTGGGGTCATTGATCGAGCATCAAGAACCTGGGGCGTCATTCTCCGACCTCCCGCCAGTCGGCGAATGGCCGTTGGCCGCCGTGAATCCCGCCCCCGCCGAAGTCTCCAGTACCGGAGATTGGGCGGGGGCGGGAATCGGGCCGCGCCGGTTGGCGGGACCCCCCGCTCAATTCTCCGGCCCGGATGGGCCGAAGTCCCGCCCAGAAATTGCCTGTCCCGCCGCCGTAAATCAAAGCTGGTATTTACCGGCGGGACCAGGCAGCGTGGGCGGGCTCCGGGGTCCTGGGGGGAGCGCGGGGCGATCTGACCCCGGGGGGTACCCCCACGGTGGCCTGGCCCGCGATCGGGGCCCACCGATCCGCGGGCGGGCCTGTGCCGTGGGGGCACTCTTTCCCTTCCGCCTCCGCCACGGCCTCCACCATGGCGGAGGCGGAAGAGACTCTCCCCACTGCGCATACGCGGGAAACTGTCGGCGGCCGCTGACCCTCCCGCGCATGCGCCCCCCCCGACATGTCATTTCTGCGCCAGCTGGCGGGGCAACAAATGCCATTTCCGCCAGCTGGCGGGGTGGAAATTCCTCCGGCGCCGGCCTAGCCCCTCAATGTTGGGGCTCAGCCCCCAAAGATGCGGAGCATTCCGCACCTTTGGGGCGGCGCGACGCCCGTCTGATTGGCGCCGTTTTTGGCGCCAGTCAGCGGACATCGCGCTGTTGGGGGAGAATTTCGCCCCTAATGTTGATTCCTGTAGACATGTCTCTGGTGGAGTCTCTGTAGGGATTCCTCAGCATTCGTTGACATCTTTCCAACAGCACCAATGACAAGATTGAGGAGTTGGGGGTGTCCCACAATGCACCCTTGCTTCAGGCCGCTGGCTATTGCAAAGGCATCGGACATCTCGCACAAAGATGCCCAACCATACCGTCATGTGGGATGAAGTAGGCCGAAGCCTGCACTGTAAATTCTAGTCTATGAATGTATGAAACCTCTCACTGGCCCCCTCTTGCTGACCACTCTTACCAGATCCCCTTTCTAACCTCCCCAGCTGACCCTCTCACCCACCCACCCACCCTGAAACCCTCAGTGATCTCCCACTGACCACCTTGTATTCTGCAGACTGACCCTTCACTGACCCCCACTGCCTCCTCAGGGCTGCCTAAGGTTCAAATTCACCCAGTTTCTGTTTGTGCGCCAATGGATTTTCCCGGACAGTGCGAGTCACGCCCTCGGAGTGGCAGTGTAATCCCGGTGTGGTACAGGACGCCGATCCCCAAACTAGCCTTCACCCGCACTCTGCACCTTGCAACTGTAAGAACCGTCACCGGACGCACGGGGACACCTCAATAGATTCTCAGCGACCTCCGCAGGTCTTATCTGTCAGCCGGATTGTAACAGCAGCTTGCCACTCACTGGGCCCACAGCGCACAGTGTAAGGGTTGGAAGACTGAATGCAGGCTAGTGCATCCAAAGCCAACTCCGCCCAGATTCTCATTCAATTAATTACCACACAGATTCCAACAAGAATGCTTTCATCTTTCATCGTACCAATTGCTGGCGATTAGTGCAGCTGCACTTCACACCGAGCCGGTATTCGGATAATATATGAACTGATTAAAATTGTCAAATTACTCTGAATAATACTATTCTTCAGCCCTGAGAATATAAACCTTCATTTGGGCCCTGTCACCATGGATTGTCTGCAGTGGGAAATGAATTCGAGGGAACTGGAACCCTGCTCCTGTGACACCACCAGTCAGCTCCAGACTCTGCTCCTCTCTCCCCTCGAGTTGGGATGAGGCCTAATTCAAGTCACTGATATTTGGTAAACAGCCAAGCAAAACAGAGCAAGTTAGGGCTGCGTTTGAAAGCTCCCTTTCAATCAACTTCTTCACTGAGGATCAGACGGAGTCCGCTGGTCAATAGTAAGCACTTTCCACTTCATTTATTTGGTCATTCTGGCCAAACAACTGAGAATACGCCCCCCCCCCCCCCGCCCCACCAACACCCCCTCTGCCCCACCCACAGAGTGCAGGGCTGAACTCACTTGGAGGCTTGGAAAGGACAGGGCCGCAGTTTGTCCCAGTCAAGGTTTATACAGTACCCCAGGAATTGCCGGGATTTATTATCCTGGTCTCTGTTAAGAGTATAAATTTGTAGATTATATTGACCAGTTTCAGGTCTGAGCCTTGGCCAGCTTTGACACAGAGCCACCCAGGCCCGGAACGTTAGCCCCCTCCTCTCCCCACAGAGGCTGTCAGACCTGCTGAGATTCCCCACCATTTTCTGTTTCTGTTTCGGATTCCAGCATTCGCAGACATTTGCTTTTATGTTGGCTTGTGGCGATTTGGACCCCCCCAACTCTGACACAGTGGGACACTGTACCCCAACCTGCACTGCAGCATGGAGGTACTGTACCCCAACCTATACTGGCACAATGGAGGTACTGTACCCCAACCTGCACTGGCACAATGGAGGTACTGTACCCCAACCTGCACTGGCACAATGGGGGTACTGTACCCCAACCTGCACTGGCAGAATGGGACACTGTACCCCAATCTGTACTGGCACAATAGGGGTACTGTACCCCAACCTGCACTGGCAGAACATAGAACATAGAACATAGAACAATACGGCGCAGTACAGGCCCTTCGGCCCACGATGTTGCACCGAAACAAAAGCCATCTAACCTACACTATGCCATTATCATCCATATGTTTATCCAATAAACTTTTAAATGCCCTCAATGTTGGCGAGTTCACTACTGTAGCAGGTAGGGCATTCCACGGCCTCACTACTCTTTGCGTAAAGAACCTACCTCTGACCTCTGTCCTATATCTATTACCCCTCAGTTTAAAGTTATGTCCCCTCGTGCCAGCCATATCCATCCGCGGGAGAAGGCTCTCACTGTCCACCCTATCCAACCCCCTGATCATTTTGTATGCCTCTATTAAGTCTCCTCTTAACCTTCTTCTCTCCAACGAAAACAACCTCAAGTCCATCAGCCTTTCCTCATAAGATTTTCCCTCCATACCAGGCAACATCCTGGTAAATCTCCTCTGCACCCGCTCCAAAGCCTCCACGTCCTTCCTATAATGCGGTGACCAGAACTGTACGCAACACTCCAAATGCGGCCGTACCAGAGTTCTGTACAGCTGCAACATGACCTCCCGACTCCGGAACTCAATCCCTCTACCAATAAAGGCCAACACTCCATAGGCCTTCTTCACAACCCTATCAACCTGGGTGGCAACTTTCAGGGATCTATGTACATGGACACCTAGATCCCTCTGCTCATCCACACTTTCAAGAACTTTACCATTAGCCAAATATTCCGCATTCCTGTTATTCCTTCCAAAGTGAATCACCTCACACTTCTCTACATTAAACTCCATTTGCCACCTCTCAGCCCAGCTCTGCAGCTTATCTATATCCCTCTGTAACCTGCTACATCCTTCCACACTATCGACAACACCACCGACTTTAGTATCGTCTGCAAATTTACTCACCCACCCTTCTGCGCCTTCCTCTAGGTCATTGATAAAAATGACAAACAGCAACGGCCCCAGAACAGATCCTTGTGGTACTCCACTTGTGACTGTACTCCATTCTGAACATTTCCCATCAACCACCACCCTCTGTCTTCTTTCAGCTAGCCAATTTCTGATCCACATCTCTAAATCACCCTCAATCCCCAGCCTCCGTATTTTTTGCAATAGCCTATCGTGGGGAACCTTATCAAACGCTTTCCTGAAATCCATATACACCACATCAACTGCTCTACCCTCATCTACCTGTTCAGTCACCTTCTCAAAGAACTCAATAAGGTTTGTGAGGCATGACCTACCCTTCACAAAGCCATGCTGACTATCCCTGATCATATTATTCCTATCTAGATGATTATAAATCTTGTCTCTTATAATCCCCTCCAAGACTTTACCCACTACAGATGTGAGGCTCACCGGTCTATAGTTGCCGGGGTTGTCTCTGCTCCCCTTTTTGAACAAAGGGACCACATTTGCTGTCCTCCAGTCCTCTGGCACTATTCCTGTAGCCAATGATGACATAAAAATCAAAGCCAAAGGTCCAGCAATCTCTTCCCTGGCCTCCCAGAGAATCCTAGGATAAATCCCATCAGGTCCCGGGGACTTATCTATTTTCAGCCTGTCCAGAATTGCCAACACCTCTTCCCTACGTACCTCAATGCCATCTATTCTATTAGCCTGGGGCTCAGCATTCTCCTCCACAACATTATCTTTTTCCTGAGTGAATACTGACGAAAAATATTCATTTAGTATCTCGCCTATCTCTTCAGACTCCACACACAATTTCCCATCCCTGTCCTTGACTGGTCCTACTCTTTCCCTAGTCATTCGCTTATTCCTGACATACCTATAGAAAGCTTTTGGGTTTTCCTTGATCCTTCCTGCCAAATACTTCTCATGTCCCCTCCTTGCTCATCTTAGCTCTCTCTTTAGATCCTTCCTCGCTACCTTGTAACTATCCATCGCCCCAACCGAAACTTCACACTTCATCTTCACATAGGCCTCCTTCTTCCTCTTAACAAGAGATTCCACTTCCTTGGTAAACCACGGTTCCCTCGCTCGACGCCTTCCTCCCTGTCTGACCGGTACATACTTATCAAGAACACGCAGTAGCTGATCCTTGAACAAGCCCCACTTATCCAGTGTGCCCAACACTTGCAGCCTACTTCTCCACCTTATCCCCCCCAAGTCACGTCTAATGGCATCATAATTGCCCTTCCCCCAGCTATAACTCTTGCCCTGCGGTGTATACTTATCCCTTTCCATCATTAACGTAAACGTCACCGAATTGTGGTCACTGTCCCCAAAGTGCTCTCCTACCTCCAAATCCAACACCTGGCCTGGTTCATTACCCAAAACCAAATCCAACGTGGCCTCGCCTCTTGTTGGCCTGTCAACATATTGTTTCAGGAAACCCTCCTGCACACACTGTACAAAAAACGACCCATCTATTGTACTCGAACTATATCTTTTCCAGTCAATATTTGGAAAGTTAAAGTCTCCCATAATAACTACCCTGTTACTTTCGCTCAGATCCAGAATCATCTTCGCCATCCTTTCCTCTACATCCCTAGAACTATTAGGAGGCCTATAAAAAACTCCCAACAGGGTGACCTCTCCTTTCCTGTTTCTAACTTCAGCCCATACTACCTCGGAAGAAGAGTCCCGATCTAACATCCTCTCCGCCACCGTAATACTGCTCTTGACTAGCAGCGCCACACCTCCCCCTCTTTTGCCTCCTTCTCTGAGCTTACTAAAACACCTAAACCCCGGAACCTGCAACATCCATTCCTGTCCCTGCTCTATCCATGTCTCAGAAATGGCCACAACATCGAAGTCCCAGGTACCAACCCATGCTGCCAGTTCCCCTACCTTGTTTCGTATACTCCTGGCATTGAAGTAGACACACTTCAAACCACCTACCTGAACACTGGCCCCCTCCTGCGACGTCAAATCTGTGCTCCTGACTTTTATACTCTCATTCTCCCTTACCCTAAAACTACAATCCAGGTTCCCATGCCCCTGCTGCATTAGTTTAAACCCCCCCAAAGAGCACTAACAAATCTCCCCCCCAGGATATTTGTGCCCCTCAGGTTCAGATGTAGACCATCCTGTCTGTAGAGGTCCCACCTTCCCCAGAAAGAGCCCCAGTTATCCAGAAATCTGAATCCCTCCCGCCTGCACCATCCCTGTAGCCACGTGTTTAAATGCTCTCTCTCCCTATTCCTCATCTCACTATCACGTGGCACGGGCAACAACCCAGAGATAACAACTCTGTTTGTTCTAGTTCTGAGCTTCCATCCTAGCTCCCTGAAAGCCTGCCTGACATTCTTGTCCCCTTTCCTACCTATGTCGTTAGTGCCAATGTGGACCACGACTTGGGGCTGCTCCCCCTCCCCCCTAAGGACCCGGAAAACACGATCCGAGACATCACGTACCCTTGCACCTGGGAGGCAACATACCAAACGTGAGTCTCTCACGCTCCCACAAAATCTCCTATCTGTGCCCCTGACTATAGAGTCCCCAATTACTAATGCTCTGCTCCTCTCCCCCCTTCCCTTCTGAGCAACAGGGACAGACTCCGTGCCAGAGGCCCGTACCCCATGGCTTACCCCTGGTAAGTCGTCCCCCCCACAAGTATCCAAAGCGGTATACTTGTTTCTCAGGGGAACGACCGCAGGGGATCCCTGCACTGACTGTTTTTTCCCAGTCCCTCTTACAGTTACCCACCTATCTCCAATCTTTGGTGTAACTAATTCCCTGAAGCTGCGATCTATGACCCCTTCTGCCTCCCGAATGATCCGAAGTTCTTCCAACTCCAGCTCCAGTTCCCTAACTCGGTCTTGGAGGAGCTGGAGATGGCAGCACTTCCTGCAGGTAAAATCAGCAGGGACACTAACTGCATCCCTCACCTCAAACATCCTGCAGGAGGAACATTGCACTCCCTTCCCTGCCATTCCTCTTACTTTCTACCAAGATCTGGCTAACAACTAAATTAAATTTTTATAAAAAATAATAATAATATAATAAAATATGGTACTTACCTCAGACCAATGGGTTTTATTATTAGGTTAGAGGAGGAGGGCGGGTGGGAGACACTACACGTGTAGTGTCTCGGGTTTCCTCTCCACCAGAATTTATTGGTGAGGGTCTTCCCAGACGTCCGCGGGTCGACTTCCTGTTCCCGCCTAAAAAACTAATTTAAAAAAAAAGAAAAATTCTCAGCTCCTGCTGAAATTGACTAACCAGCCAGCTCCACTCCCGCCGAAATCGACTGGCCTGCCCCTGCAAAGACAAGTGCTTTTAAGGTTGACTTACCTCCCAGCAGCCACTTCCGCAATGCTCCCGCTGAAACTGACTCACCAGCTGATTCTCCCGCCGAAATCGACTGGCCTGCCCCTGCAAAGACAAGTGCTTTTAAAGGACAGACTTACTTCCCAGCAACCACTTCCGCAATGCTCCCGCTGAAACTGACTCACCAGCTGTTCTCCCGCCGAAATCGACTGGCCTGCCCCTGCAAAGACAAGTGCTTTTAAAGGACAGACTTACCTCCCAGCAGCCACTTCCGCAATGCTCCCGCTGAAACTGACTCACCAGCTGTTCTCACGCCGAAATCGACTGGCCTGCCCCTGCAAAGACAAGTGCTTTTAAAGGACAGACTTACCTCCCAGCAGCCACTTCCGCAATGCTCCCGCTGAAACTGACTCACCAGCTGTTCTCATGCCGAAATCGACTCAAATGGGACACTGTACCCCAATCTGTACTGCCGCATGGAGGTACTGTACCCCAACAATTACTGGCACCATGGGGGCACTGTACCCCACCCTGTACTGCATCATGGAGGTACTGTCATCAACCTGGGCAGTGGTAGGGCAGCATGGTAGCATTGTGGGTAGCACAATTGCTTCACAGCTCCAGGGTGCGAGGTTCGAATCCGGCTTAGGTCACTGTCTGTGCGGAGTCTGCACATCCTCCCCGTGTCTGCGTGGGTTTCCTCCGGGTGCTCCGGTTTCCTCCCACAGTCCAAAGATGTGCAGGTTAGGTGGATTGGCCATGATAAATTGCCCTTAGTGTCCAAAATTGCCCTTAGTGTTGGGCGGGGATACTGGGTTATGGGGATAGGGTGGAGGTGTTGGCCTTGGGTAGGGTGCTCTTTCCAAGAGCTGGTGCAGACTTGACGGGCCGAATGACCTCCTTCTGCACTGTAAATTCTATGAAACCTGTACTGGCACAATGGGGGTACTGTACCCCAACCTGTACTACAGCATGGGAACATTGTACCCCAACCTGTACTGGCACAATGGGGGTACTGTACCCTCACCTATACTGGCACAATGGGGGTACTATACCTCAACATGTACTGCACAATGGGGTACTATACCCCAACCTAAACTGGCACAATGGGGGCACTGTACCCTAACAGGTGCTGGCACAATGGGACACTGCACCTCAACGTGAACTGGCACCATGGGGTACTGTACCCCAACCTGTACTGGCACAATGGGGACACTGTACCCCAGCATGTACTGGCACAATGGGGGTACTGTACCCCAACCTGTCCTGGCAGCATGGGGACACTGTACCCCAGCATGTACTGGCACAATGGGGGTACTGTACCCCAACCTGTACTGGCACAATTGGGGCACTGTACATAGGGATGGTGTAGCCAAATGATAGCAATGGTAGCATTGTGGTAATGTTACTGAACTAGTAATCTGAAGGCCTAGATTAAAGCACCATAAACATGGGTTCAAATCCTACCATTTCAGCTGGGGGAATTTTAATTCAATGCATAAAGCTTGGATAAAAATCTAATCTTAGCAATGGTGATCACAGGTACAGCAGGCAATTAGTAAGACAAATGGTCTGTGAGCCAAATCACAAGAGGATTTGAGCGCAGGAGTAGTGAAGTATTGCTTCAATGGCATAGCAGCTTGGCTGGACCGCACCTGGGGTAGTGTGGGCAGTTTTGGTCCCTTCCCTTAGAAAGGATATTATTGCCATCGAGGGAGTGTATAAAGGTTCAGCATACTTGTTCCGGGGAAGGCGAGACTGTCCCATGAAGAGAGATTGGGCAAACTGGCCTGTGCTCTCCAGAGTTTCGACGAATGAGAGGTCATCTGATTGAAACTGACAAAATACCAAAAGGAATAGACAGGGTAGATGCAGGTTAAAAGCAAATTACTGCGGATGCTGGAATCTGAAACCAAAGAGAAAATGCTGGAAAATCTCAGCAGGTCTGGCAGCATCTGTAGGGAGAGAAAAGAGCGAACGTTTCTGATTTGTCTTGCTCTAGGTGTAGCATAAACGGCTTCCTTGTGGTGCACTTGACAAAGGAAGGTTCAGACGTGGAGATAACTTCAACACGTTTATTAAACTATTTACACTTCTATTACTCGGGTTCGACACTACTGCTAATCCTACTATAGCAACCCAGACTGACTAACCAGCTGCTGCAATCCACGTGGTGGGAGTGATATTGAATTAACCCTGTGTCTGTACTCACTGACTGTCTCCACTGGAAAGAGGGAGATCATGTGTGTGCTGTCCTTTATATATGGGTTGGTGTAATGCCCCCCTGTGGTCGTGTCACCTCTGTGTGTATCGTGAATGTCCATTGGTCGTGTCCTATCTAACTGATCTATTGAGTGTGTGTGTGTGTGATGTCTCTGGTGCTCCCTCTAGTGTCTAGCTAGCCTACATGTATTTACATTAACCCCTTGTGCATTTACATTGATGCACATCACCACATCCCCCCTTTTTTATATGTTACATATTTTCTGTACACTTTAAAAAATTGAACAAAAAACAGGTAGATAAGGTAAAGTATGTACAAGTCATGGGAACAGTGATTAAACAATAAGTCCAAATCATTCGTGTGAGTCCAAAAACCATCAATCATCATGGTCAAATGTCTCTCTTGGTTATGAACGCCATCAACGTCCCTGTGCCACAGGAACCAAGAAGTGGTCAAATCACTTCGCCGTCTGATTTGGAGTCCCTCTCTTTTTCAATGTTTGTGATGGTGCTGTCGGGTGGCATCTTGTAGTTGATAAGGTGTTGACGTTGAAGAGGTACCATCAACAGTATCATTCGGGGTCATGGATGTGCCATATGGTGAAGTTGGATAAGACTGTACATACTGGTTCTGGCCACGTGCTGTGCTGGAAGGGTGATCCTGCTGAGAACCGTTATAGCTTGTCGAATTGGAAACAGAATTGCTGCTCGCATAAATACCTGGTGATGGTGTGAAACTAGAACCTTGCATCTGATAGGAATATGCCGTCTGGCCAGGCTGTGGCGCAGCAAATCCTGGGCAGTAACTAAGGCATCCAGTCTGTAGTGCAGATTGCTCTTGTGGTAGTCCTCCTTCGGTCTTGATTCCATTAGTGGGCAATCCGTAGCGCTGGCCTGTTTGAGAATCTGCTGCATAGACTGCTGGCTGCTGCAGGCTTGAATACTGGGTTTGTCCAGCATGAGCTGTCATTGGCTGCAGTGCTGTTGTGGAAAACATGTGTGGATATAGCTGTGGTGAATATTGGTGTATTCCTCTTGGACTGTAGCTGCTGCTTGTTATTACTGACCCATTGTAATTGTTAAGTGATCCATCTCCTGTCGTTGTGGCATCTGCTGTCACCCTGAGCGTGCCATCACTGAGGTTGCGGCACTCCCTGTCTGGAGTAAAGTCCGGCTTACGTGAATCGGAGTCGGCGTTTGGTTGCTCCCCATCTGGAGTCTGGTCTGTTTTAACTGAGTCAGTGTTGGTTTGTTGATGCTCCCCGTCCGGAGTCTTAGCAGGTTCACTGGAGTCAGCAGAGATTTCTTGAAGCTGCACGTCTGGAGTCGGAACATGCAGGAATGCATTGACTTGTGGAGAGGTTCAAGCGAATGATGGTGGAAGTATCGTGGTGTCATCGGAATCACCAGTGGTCTCACAGTGATCGTCGAGTGCCTCTGTACACACTAGCTGAGGTCTGTCACTTTGCACATCTGGCTTGGGAAGTGGGATGCTGTCGTCACTCGTCTCACATACCGTGGGTAGATCGTCAGTAGCTGCTTGTTGTTCACTTGTGTTGGGTAAATTGTCAGAGTCTTCATCTGGTGGCGCAAACAATGTGGGTGGACTGTCATTGTCTTGCTGTTCTTCATTTGGGCTTGGACTGTTGTCGTCACTTTGTTCTTCACTGTAGCATGATAGACCGTCATGGTCGTCCTGCTGTGCACTGGAGCATGGTAGACTGTCATAGTCTTCTTGCTGTTTACGTGAGCGTGGCAGACTTGCATCGTCTGCCGCTAGTTGGTCAGAGGAGGTTGCTAGACCCTCATGGTCTTGTTCCTGCAAGGACTGCGCTCTGGAGTCTTGCGTTTTTCTATCGTGGAGTCTGTCCATGAGCTCGCTGTGGAGGCTTGTGACACTGGAGTCACTTCTTGTTCATGCAAGGACTGTGGTGTGGAGTCTTGCGTGTCTTCGTTCGTAGAGTCGGGAACCCTGAGCGGTGCGTGGACCACGCTCTGTGTGGCAGCAGGCCGCTCTCTGTGGGCTTGTACCGCTCTCTGTCTCTTGGTTTCAAGGCCGCAGCATAATCCTGCACTCACGAGTCGGGATGTCGTAGATGCTGGGCTGAAGATTCTCAAATGCGAAGAATGAATCCGCGTCTGTGTCAGATTCAGTACGGGGGTCGCCATTTCTAATGAAAAAACCTTCGTCCGCGTCGTCGTCTTCTAGGACCATATCGTCACTGTTTGCGTCGGAGCTGGCATTGGGCTCGCGAGTCCAGAGAAAATGTAAAGGTCGGTTTCGAAGTATTCAAGGTCAGAATCATCAGTGTGGGCGTAGGTAACTGCTTGTTGCAGGGTTCTTCGGAGGTTAATTTCATTTCCTGGTTCAATTTGAGGCATTGTGCTGTCATTCCAGGGGAAGGAAGGTTGTTTTATGGCTGTAAAAGATTTTTTCTTTGATTTGGGACGTTTCCCCTTTAAATGGGCGTGGTCCGGGGCCTCTGACGCCATGACACATGTGACATCATACGTGGGAAGCGTTTGCACATGCGTGAATCGCTGTTCCTGTACCGGGGGCCATTTTCGTGATTGCGCATGTGCGGCGTCTCGCGCATGCGCAAACGGACCTTCCCGTTCTGTGCGCTTCTCACGCAATTGAGCATGTGCAGTCCCTTTAGAAAGATGTCTGCCGATCAAAACTTTTCTCTGCTCTGGGATCTCGGCCTCGTGGTGAGTACTGGCGCTTCTCTTACCTTTTCTTGCTGGTTGGAGTGTGTTTTCCTCACAGTATTTGCCGAATTTGTCCAGGACTGCCTGGAAGTCGCTCCTGTGTTGCTTTTTGGAGAAGTTGAACTTTTAAAAGATTTCTTCTGCTCTGGCACCGGCGATGGTCAGGAGAAGCTCTGTCTTTTCAGCATCGGCCACGTCTTGTAGGTCGGCTGCTCCAAGGAAGATTTGAAACCTTTGCCGGAACGCCCGCCAGTTTTCGCGGAGATCGCCGTGGCACTGGAGCTGCTGCGGAACCGGAGTCTCGAACATCTTGCCTGGGTATTGTTGCTGGTTGTCACTATACGCTGAGGTATGGCTATGTGGATTGAAACAGTTCACTCCTGGTATCATGATTTGTTATGTTGTAGGTGTAACATAAGCGGCTTCCTTGTGGTGCACTTGACAAAGGAAGGTTCAGACGTGGAGACAACTTCAACACGTTTATTAAACTATTTACACTTCTATTACTCAGGTTTGACACTACTGCTAATCCTACTATAGCTACCCAGACTGACTAACCAGTTGCTGCAATCCACGTGGTGGGAGTGATATTGAATCAACCCTGTGTCTGTACTCACTGACTGTCTCCACTGGAAAGAGGCAGATCATGTGTGTGGTGTCCTTTATATATGGGTTGGTGTAATGCCCCCCTGTGGTCGTGTCACCTCCGTGTGTATTGTGAATGTCTATTGGTCGTGTCCTATCTAACTGATCTATTGGTTGAGTGTGTGTGTGATGTCTCTGGTGCTTCCTCTAGTGTCTAGCTAGCCTACATGTATTTACATTAACCCCTTGTGTATTTACAGTGATGCACATCACCACAGTTTCGAGTACAGATGACCCTTTGTCAAAGCTATAAGACAGAGAAAGTGGGAGATATTTATACTGTAGTGTGAGGGAATGAAAGATCAGTCATAGCCACAGAAACCAAGGTAAAAGAGTGGTAATAGCAGTCCCCGGAGAGAACAAAAGGCGTGAAAGGCCAAACAGCAGAGAAACTAACATCAGAGAGTGAACTGTGACAGATGAAGGTGTGGGGAGAGGGGAAGGGGAGGCAAAGGGGAGAAAAGGTAAGCAGGGGGGGATAAGATGGAGGAGGGAACATAGATAAAGAAGGACAAGTAACAAATGAAATGTAAAAGACGATGAAAATTAAATGGGATGAAAACAAACATGTCGAGCTCGGATAGAGTTCATCACCTGAAGTTGTTGAATTCGATGTTGAGACCAGAAGGCTGTAGCGTACTGTCAGATGTTTCCCTTGGTTGGAGAGTCTAAAACCAGGGGGCACAATTTCAAAATAAGGGGGAAGCCACATTGGACCGAGACGAGGAGAAGTGTTTTACATAGAAAGTTGTAGATCTCTGGAATTCCCCACCCCGGGGGGCTGTGGAAGCTTTGTCACTGTGTATGGTTAAAGCAGAGATTGAGTTCCGGGTGCGGCGATGACCAGCTAAGTCGCACGTTTCGGCACCTCCCGTTTTAACGGACTTTTGGGCTCTTATCGGGAGCCCCAATGGCAATTTTCGAAGGCTAAACCCACTGTGAGACGACATAGAAGGGAGTCCCCCCGGATGTGAATGGACAGAAGAGGAAATAGTGGCCAGATTGCGGAGGATCCTCTGGAGCAGCGGCAAAGAAGGGAAGTGAGAAGCAAGATGGCGGTGGAGGGAGGCCAGTTGGTATGGGGCCCGGAACAGCAGGAGTTCCTCCGGCGATGTGTGGAGGAGCTCAAGAAGGAGGTGCTGGCGCCGATGCTGCAGGCGATTGAGGGGTTAAAGGAGGCGCAGAAGACCCAAGAGATGGAGCTCCGTGGAGTGAAGGCAAAAGCTGCTGAAAATGAGGACGAGATTCAGGGCTTGGTGGTGAAGACGGAGACGCACGAGGCACTGCATAAGAGGTGTATGGAGAGACTGGAAGCCCTGGAAAATAGTTCGAGGAGGAAGAACTTAAGAATCTTGGGTCTTCCCGAAGGGGCAGAGGGAGCCGACGTTGGGGCGTATGTGAGCACGATGCTCCATACCTTAATGGGAGCCGAGGCCCCGACGGGCCCCCTGGAAGTGGAGGGAGCGTATCGAGTCCTCGTGAGAAGACCAAAGGAAGGAGAAATACCTCGAGCAATAGTGGTGAGGTTCCACCGCTACAAGGACAGGGAGATGGTCCTGAGATGGGCGAAAAAGACACGGAGCAGCAGGTGGGAGAACGCGGTGATCCGCGTGTATCAGGATTGGAGTGCGGAGGTGGCGAGAAGGAGGGCGAGTTTCAATCGGGCCAAGGCAGTGCTCCACAGGAGGAAAGTGAAGTTCGGAATGTTGCAGCCGGCAAGACTGTGGGTTACACACCAGGGTAAACACCACTACTTCGAGACAGCAGAAGAGGCGTGGACATTTATTGAAGAGGAGAAGTTGGACTAGATTGGAGAAAGAGTGTTTGAAATGAAGTAGTGAGGTGGTGGTAAGGGACTGTGAATCAGATGGGGGAAAATTTTCTTTCCCCTCGAAGGGGGGGGACACAAAGAAATGTGGGCGCCGGTGGGGAAGGGGAGGGGGAAGGAGAGAGGGAGCTGCGCCATCAGGGGCGGGGCCGAGAGGGAAGCACGGGCTTTGTTCCCGCGATATGGAAATTGTGGCGGGAAAAGGGGGCGCAGGAAGGAGGGGGCCTCACATGATGGGAGGCTAAGGATAAACGGGGGAAGCCGAGGTCAGCCAGAGTTTGCTGACTTCCGGAAGTAATATGGGGGAAGCAACTAAGCTAGAGAGGGATCTAGCAGGGGGGGGGGTTAACTGGGTTGCTGCTGCTAAGGGGAAGGGGGAGCTGTTACGGGATGGGATGGTCGGGATGGGAGGGCGCCGTCGGGGGGATAAGCGGGTGCGTGGGCACCGGGTGAGGAGCTGGTCTAAAAAAGGGGATGGCTAGTTGACGAGGGGGGGGTAAAGAGCCCCCCAACCCGGTTGATCACGTGGAACGTGAGAGGGTTGAATGGGCCGATTAAGAGGGCAAGGGTACTCGCGCACCTAAAGAAGCTAAAGGCAGACGTGGTCATGCTTCAGGAGACGCACCTGAAACTGAGGATCAGGTCAGATTAAGAAAAGGATGGGTGGGACAGGTATTCCACTCGGGCTTGGATGCGAAAAATAGAGGGGTGGCAATACTGGTGGGGAAACGGGCATTGTTTGAGGCGAAGACCATAGTGGCGGACAGTGGGGGTAGATACGTGATGGTGAGTGGCAGATTGCAAGGTGAGGCGGTGGTGCTGGTGAATGTATATGCCCTGAACTGGGATGACGCGAACTTTATGAAGCGTATGTTGGGGCGCATCCCAGACTTGGAGATGGGAAAGTTGGTAATGGGGGGGGGGGACTTCAACACGGTGCTGGACCCAGGGCTGCACCGGTCCAGATCTAGGACCGGGAGGAGGCCGACAGCGGCCAAGGTGCTTAAGGGCTTTACGGAGCATATGGGAGGAGTGGATCCCTGGAGATTTACTAGGCCAAGGAGTAAAGAGTTTTCCTTCTTCTCCCATGGCCACAAAGTGTACTCCCGGATAGACTTCTTTGTCCTGGGAAGGGCGCTGATCCCGAAGGTGACAGGGACGGAGTATTCGGTTATAGCCATTTCAGATCATGCCCCACATTGGGTATATCTGGAAGTAGGAGAGGAAAAGGAACAGCGCCCACTCTGGAGATTAGATATGGGACTGTTGGCGGACGAGGGGGTATGTGTAAGGGTGAGGGGATGTATTGAAAGGCACCTAGAGATTAATGATGACGGAGAGGTCCAGGTGGGAGTGGTCTGGGAGGCGCTGAAGGCGGTGGTTAGAGGGGAGCTGATCTCCATAAGGGCCCATAAGGGGAAACAAGAGGGTAAAGAAAGGGAGAGATTGTTGAGGGAGATTTTGAGGGTGGATAGGCAATATGCGGAGGCTCCAGATGAAGGGCTATACAGGGAAAGACGGAGATTGCACACGGACTTTGACTTGTTGACCACGGGTAAGGCGGAGGCACAATGGAGGAAGGCACAGGGAGTGCAGTATGAATATGGAGAGAAGGCGAGCCGGCTGCTGGCCCAACAACTTAGGAAGAGGGGGGCGGCGAGAGAGATCGGAGGGGTTAGAGACGAGGAGGGAAAGATGGAACGGGGAGCGGAGAGGGTGAACAGGGTGTTTAAGGTATTTTACGAGAGGCTATATAAGGCTCAACCCCCGGAAGGGAAAGAGGGAATGATGCGTTTCCTAGACCAGCTGGAGTTCCCGAAGGTCGAGGAACAGGAGATGACAGGACTGGGAGCGCAGATCGAGGTGGAGGAGGTGGTAAAAGGAATTGGGAACATGCAGGCAGGGAAGGCCCCGGGACCGATGGGTTCCCGGTGGAATTCTATAGGAAATACGTGGACCTGCTGGCCCCACTTCTGACGAGAACCTTTAATGAGGCTAGGGAAAGGGGGACACTACCCCCGACGATGTCGGAGGCGACGATATCGCTGATCCTGAAAAGAGACAAAGACCCGCTGCAGTGCGGGTCATACAGGCCTATTTCCCTCTTGAACGTAGATGCCAAGCTTTTGGCCAAGGTGATGGCGACGAGGATAGAGGACTGTGTCCCTGGGGTGGTGCATGATGATCAAACGGGGTTTGTTAAAGGGAGGCAATTGAATGCTAATATACGGAGGCTGCTGGGGGTGATGATGATGCCCCCACCGGAGGGGGAGGCGGAGATAGTGGTGGCGATGGATGCAGAGAAAGCATTTGATAGAGTGGAGTGGGACTACCTGTGGGAAGTACTGAGGAGATTTGGATTTGGAGAGGGGTTCATGAGATGGGTTCAGCTCCTGTACAGGGCCCCGGTGGCAAGTGTGATTACAAATAGGCAACGATCTGACCACTTCTGACTATATAGGGGTACAAGACAGGGATGTCCCCTGTCCCCGTTACTGTTTGCGTTGGCAATTGAGCCACTGGCCATAGCGCTGAGGGGCTCCAGGAAGTGATGGGGGGTACTTAGAGGAGGAGAAGAGCATCGGGTGTCATTATACGCGGATGATTTGTTGTTGTATGTCGCGGACCCAGTGGAGGGGATGCCCGAGATAATGCAGACACTCAGGGAGTTTGGAGAATTTTCAGGATATAAATTGAATATGGGGAAGAGTGAACTGTTTGTGATGCACCCTGGGGAACAGGGCAGGGGAATAGACCATTTACCGTTGAGGAGGGTAACAAGGGATTTCCGGTATTTAGGGATTCAGGTGGCCAGGAACAGGGGAACCTTGCATAAGCTTAACTTGTCACGTCTGGTAGAGCAGATGGAAGAGGACTTTAGGAGGTGGGACATGGCGCCCCTGTCATTGGCGGGCAGCGTGCAGGCGGTTAAAATGGTGGTCCTTCCGAGGTTTCTTTTTGTGTTCCAGTGCCTCCCTGTACTGATTACAAAGGCCTTTTTTAAGAAGGTGGACAAGATATTATGAGCTTTGTGTGGGCTGGAAAGACCCCAAGAGTAAAGAGGGGGTTCCTGCAGCACAGTAGGGACAGAGGGGGACTGGCACTGCCGAGTCTAAGTGATTATTATTGGGCCGCCAACGTGTCAATGATATGTAAGTGGATGAGGGAAGGGGAAGGTGCGGCGTGGAAAAGACTGGAGATGGCGTCCTGTAGGGGAACTAGTCTAAAAGCACTGGCGACGGCGCCGTTACCGTTCTCCCCGAAAAAATACACCACAAACCCAGTGGTGGTGGCAACTCTGAAAATTTGGGGGCAGTGGAGACGACATAAGGAAGTGACGGGTGCATCAGTGTGGTCCCTGATAAGGAACAACCATAGGTTCGTCCCAGGAAGGATAGATGGGGGATTTAAATCTTGGCAGCGAGCAGGAATTGCGAAATTGAAGGACTTGTTCTTAGACGGAAAGTTCGCGAGTCTGGGAGCACTGACAGAAAAATATGGGTTGCCACCTGGGAATGCATTTCGCTATATTCAAGTGAGGGCATTTGTGAGGCAACAGGTGAGGGAATTTCTGCAGCTCCCGGCGCAAGAGATCCAGGACAGAGTGATTTCGGGGGCATGGGTGGGTGATGGTAGGGTGTCAGATATATATAGGGAAATGAGAGACGAGGGGGAGACGATGGTAGAGGAGCTGAAGGAAAAATGGGAAGAGGAGCTGGGGGAAGAGATTGAGGAGGGGCTGTGGGCAGATGCCTTAAGTAGGGTAAACTCTTCGTCCTCATGCGCCAGGCTCAGCCTGATACAATTCAAGGTTCTACACAGGGCGCATATGACTGGAGCAAGGCTGAGAAGATTTTTTGGAGTGGAGGATAGGTGCGGGAGATGCGCGGGAAGCCCGGCGAACCACACCCACATGTTCTGGTCATGTCCGGTATTGCATGGGTTCTGGGTGGGTGTGGCAAAAGTGATTTCAAAGGTGGTGGGGGTCCGGGTCGAACCAGGCTGGGGGTTGGCTATATTTGGGGTTGCAGAAGAGCCGGGAGTGCAGGAGGCGAGAGAGGCCGCGTGGCCCCCTTTGCGTCCCTAGTAGCCCGGCGAAGGATTCTACTTATGTGGAAAGAAGCTAAGCCCCCGGGCGTGGAGGCCTGGATAAATTACATGGCAGGGTTTATAAAATTGGAGCGGATAAAGTACGCACTAAGAGGTTCGGCTCAAGGGTTCACCAGGCGGTGGCAACCGTTCCTCGACTATCTCGCAGAGCGATAAGGGAAAATAGGAAAGGTAGCAGCAGCAACCCAGGAGGGAGGGGAGGGGGGGGGGGATGGGGAGGGGAGGGCTCATTTGGGTCCTCAGGGGTTTTATGTGTGTGTTTATATATTAGTTATTTATATTAGATTTTACGAAGTTACTATTTTAGTTATTATTTCTGTTGGTTCTTATTTTGTTGTTGGCAGTTGCCGTTAGTTAGCATATTATTTATTTTAAAAAACGATCAATGTATATATTATTACAAAGTTGTAAAATGGGAAATTTTTGTTTGATCGAAAAACTTTAATAAAATATATTTAATAAAATATATTTTTTTTAAAAAGCAGAGATTGACAGATTTCTTAATACCACATGGGGATAGTGTGGGGGAAAGGATGATAGTATTGAATGGTGGGTCAGCCTCGAGGGGCTGAGTGGTCTCCTCCTATTTTCCTACGAACAATCAGATTGTTGTTAAAAACCCACCTGGTTTACTAGTGTCCTTTTGGGAAGGAAATCGACTATCCTTACCTGGTCTGGCCAGCAGTGCGTCCTGTAGCGGCCTCCCCGAACAGGCGCCGGAATGTGGCAACGAGGGACTTTTCATAGTCACCTCATTGAAGCCTACTTGTGACAATAAGCGGTTATTATTATTATTATTATTAACTGATCTCTGAATTGGCGTGGCAAGCCGCTCTATTGTTTAAATCAGGGCAAAAAAGCTGAGTAGGAATAAAAAGGGCGGCCTAGCGAATTGGGAGAGACTTGTCCAGCAAGCCTGCAAGCTGATGGGATCTGGAGAGAATGTTGTGGAATCCTAGGGCCACTCCTTCCTGACTATATCTGAGTGTATGCTCACCTCTGATCGTTTACAACAAACCCAAAATGCTCAGCACGCCTGACAGCATCTGTGGAGAGGGAAGTGAGCTAACGTTTAGAGTCTGGATGCCTCTTTGTCAAAGCTGGAGAGACCTGGAAATAGGATCAGGGGCGAAATTCTCCCCCAACGGCGCGATGTCCGCCGACTGGCGCCAAAGACGGCGCCAATCAGACGGGCATCACGTCGGCCCAAAGGTGCGGAATGCTCCACATCTTTGGGGGCCGAGCCCCAACATTGAGGGGCTCGGCCGACGCCGGAGGGATTTCCGCCCCGCCAGCTGGCGGAAATGCGGCGCATGCGCGGGAGCGTCAGCGGCCGCTGACAGTTTCCCGCCGCATGCGCGGGAACGTCAGTGGCCGCTGAAAGTTTCCCGCGCATGCGCAGTGGGGAGAGTCTCTTCCACCTCCGCCATGGTGGAGGCCGTAGCGGAGGCGGAAGGGAAAGAGTGCCCCCACGGCACAGGCCCGCCCGCGGATCAGTGGGCCCTGATCGCGGGCCAGGCCACTGTGGGGGCACCCCCCAGGGTCAGATCGCCCCGCGCCCCCCCCAGGACCCTGGTGCCCGCCCACGCCGCCTGGTCCCGCCAGTAAATACCAGGTTCAATTTACGCCGGCGGGACAGGCAATTTCTGGGCGGGACTTCGGCCCATCCGGGCCGGAGAATTGAACGTGGGGTCCCGCCAACCGGCGCGGCCCGATTCCTGCCCCCGCCCAATCTCCGGTACCGGGGGCGGGAATCGGGCGGGGGGTCGGAGAATGACGCCCCAGATTTATACTGTAGTGGGGTGGGGGGTGCGTGGAATGGGGGGGTTGGATACGGGGCCAGCAGTAGGTGGTGATTGACAAAGATGTCGTGGACAGATAGACAAAGGGGTTGTAAATGGGGGCGATCAAGGCTGAGAAGGGGCTGATAGTGGCACAGAAAGAGATTAGAATGTGTGAATGGCAGAACAAGAATGAGTAGTGTGTCCAAGGACAACTAGGTACAGATGGCTCGAGTTGGGGAGGGTGGGGGGGGGGGAAATCGTGAGGGGAAAATAGATCAATGGAAGAAATGAAAATAAATTGATAGAAATAATAATGGGGTGAAGTTGGACTAAAGAGTTCACAGTCTGAAGTTGTTGAACTCAATGTTAAGTCGGGAAGGGAGTAATGGGAAGATGAGATGGATCATTTGGAGACTTGGGCAGAGAGATGGCAGATGGAGTTTAATCAGGACATATGTGAGTAATGCATTTTGGAAGGTCTAATACAGGTGGGATATATGCATTAAATGTCAGAACCCTTAGGAGTATTGACAGGCACAGGAATCTAGGCGTACAGGTCAACAGGTCACTGGAAGTGGCAACGCAGGTGGAGAAGGTGGTCAAGAAGGCATAAGGCATGCTTACCTTCATCGGCTGGGGCATTGAGTGTAAAAATTGGCAAGTCATGTTGCAGCTGTACAGAACCTTAGCTAGGCCACATTTGGAATACTGCCTACAATTCTGGTGGCCACACTACCAGAAGGATGTGGAGGGTTTGGAGAGGGTACAGAAGAGGTTTACCAGGATGTTGCCTGGTATGGAGGGCATTAGCTATGAGGAGAGGTTGGATAAACTTGGTTTGTTCTCACTGGAACGACGGAGGTTGAGGGGTGACCTGATAGAGGTCTACAAAATTATGAGGGGCATAGACAGAGTGGATAGTCAGAGGCTTTTCCCCAGGGTAGAGGGGTCAATTACTAGGGGGCATAGGTTTAAGGTGCGAGGGGCAAGGTTTAGAGTAGATGTACGAGGCATGTTTTTTACACAGCGGGTAGTGGGTGCCTGGAACTCACTACCGGAGGAGGTGGTGGAAGCAGGGACGATAGTGACGTTTAAGGGGCATCTTGACAAATACATGAACAGGATGGGAATAGAGGGATACGGACCCCGGAAGTGCAGCATGTTTGAGGTTAGACAGACTTGGAGGGCCGAAGGGCCTGTTCCTGTGCTGCTTTGTTCTTTGTTCTTTGTTGTGCACATAGTTCCAAGGGAACAAAGGATCTCTGTGGATCATCAACACCTGGACCAATGCCGATAAGATCGAAAGGTGGCAAGAATGTCTTCAAAGACACTGACAGTTTCAACACCTGCTGTTGAACAACCCAATCAGAACATCGCAGCGTGCATTCACTGCTGGAGAACCACAGCAATAATCAACAATGAGCTCGATGCTGACCCAACCCTCGACCGAGTGATAACTGCTGTCAACCAAATAAAAACAGAGAAGCTTCTGGAACTGACAATGGCCGGGATTCTCCGACCCCTCCGCCGGGGGGGAAGCGCCCCGCCGTCCCGACGCCGGATACCCTATTCTCCAGCGCATTTTTTGGGCGGAGGTGTGATTCGGTGACCCCCCCCCCCCCCCCCCCCCCCCGCCGATTCTCCAGGCCCGCTGGGCCGACCGGCCGTCCATTTTTGGCCAGTCCCACCGGCGTGAATTACTCACCTCAAGCACGGTGGGATCTGGCAGGTAAGTGTGCGGGGGCGGTTCTCGGGGTGGGGGGGGGGGGGGGGTCTCGGGGGGGATCCGACCCCAGAGGGGCCCCCACGGTGGCATGGCCCGCGATCAGGCCTACTGATCTGTGGGTGGGCTGGTTCCATGGGGGGACTTCTCTCCTCCGCGCCGGGCCCCTGCAGGGCTCCGCCATATTGCCCGGGGGCCGGCGCGGAGACGAGGACCCCCGCGCATGCGCGGAAATACACGGGCTGGTCCGCGCATGCGCGAGATCACGCTGGCCGTCCCGTGCATTCATGATCAAAGGAGGCGGTTATGTAGAGATGCAGGACATAACTCAAATCTTTAATGGGTGCATCGTATCGAAGTTTATTAAGGAAAATGAAACTGGCAAAATATCAGAAGCAGCAAAGATGGTAGAGGGAATAGATGGGGTGGAAAGTGATGGAAAGGACGTACTGGTAAAGCTTAGTGTGGATAAGTCGTCAGGTCCAGATGGTTTACAGCACAGGTTGCTGAAGAAAGTGTGAGTGGAGTTAGTGGAACTCTTCCAATGTATCCCAGGAAAGGGGAAGGTACCAGAGGTTTGGAGTGGTGAACATAACACCCTGTGGGAAGGTGACTCAGTTAGCGTTGTTCCACTTTAACATTGTTCATAAGGGAGTGTTGATCTCTCAGGTTAATGTTATCAGTTCCACTTTGACCTTGTTTACCTCTGCTGTGACCTGTCTGCTATGTCACCACCTCCCGGGATTGTGTCACATCAGCCAGTGACTGCGCCATCTCCGTCTGGGACTGGGCCACCTCCCTCTGTGTCTGCGCCACATCGGCCAGCTGGTGTTCCCAGCCACGGCCTGCTGGGACTGGGCCAAACTCAGGAGCCCGCAGCGATGTCCAGGTGGCTCTGGGACATGGTTGCCTGGGAGACGGTAGCCCTGTCCTGAGCCACAGCCGGTGCCTGCACAGAATTCCCCAGGCCTTGGACACGCTGATCCGCAGCCGGAACCGAATCCCCAATGCCCCTACCATGGACACCACCTGTGCGGTGTTGGCCTGGGTGGCGCACATTGTCGGCACCACGTCCTGGACTCCGCCACCTGCGCCTGCAGGTACTGGGTGTTCGACGACAACCCCTCATGTAGTCCCTGGCTCTGTGACTGCATCTCCACAATCGATGGGACTATCTGTTCCAGAAGCCTACTGGTAAGTGGAACCCATCTGGACGGCAGCTAGTTCCTGGGGTCGGCCTCCCCTCCAACCGTCCGCCCCCTCGGGTGTTCCCACCTCCACCTGCTGTACCGGATCAGCTGTTTGTGGTGCGCACACCAGAGAGTGTCCCAGGAGCCTCTTCACAAAAGTGCCCGACCGAGGTGAGTGTCTCTGGGATGGTGGAGGGTGTTGGAGACAGCTGCGACGGGAAATCCGTGTCATCCTCCGACACGGGCTCCGGGGCGTCCTGGGTCTTGGGCGGCGGGCTGGTGTCTGGGCTGCTCTCCTCGGCCCCCTGTGGTGGGGGGGGGGGCGCTCCGGCTGTGGCACTGGCTGGGGGAGGGGGACGCTTGACGGATCCGCCCCATCTCCAGCAGGTCCTGCAAGACACAAGACAGAATGCGTGGTTCGACTGCGGGACGGGGGGAATGGTGATGTGGGGGATGGTGGGATCGGGTGGGGTGGGGGTCGGGTTACGGGTGTGTGGGACGGGGGTTAATGCCAGGGACACGGTGTTGCCTACTCACCCAGCCGGCCTGAGGAGGTTGTGCGTTTTTTACGGCAATGTTGGCCGGTCCGGACTACGTTGCCCACGGTACTGACCGACTCTGCCAACTGCGTCCAGGCATGGCGAATGGCGGCAGCTG